>NC_051395.1:38872980-38891029 GCF_015228065.2 Penaeus monodon | reverse complement strand
TTTTAAGGGCCCTTTAAAATGGACACCTTTAGTTGCAGGGACATAAAGTCGGTACTCTATTTTTTGCCATGTTCGCTGTAGGTCCTCAATGGGGCTGCTTTACGAACCCCTTTTGCTTCAACCAGCAATATCCTGTACTTTTGCTTGGCCCCAAAAAGCCCCCTCTTTACAAATTGTAAAGAACTTTTGGGACACCTTTTTAATCTATTCAATAATATATAATATTATATCATTTAAAACATATATCATTTTTAAAATATAATATATACAATAATTTATACATATATTTTATATATATATTATATATATATTTTATATAAAACATATATATATAATTCATATATATAAAATATATATTACATATATAAAATTAATATATATAATTATATAATTTTATATATTGGGGGGGTGGTGTTTGTGTGGGGGGTGGTGTGGTGGTGTGTGTTGGGGGTTTAGAGCAGGGTGGCCATATAGCCTGAGTTGGCGACCCCGGATTGTGCAATTTTAACACCAGTCCACGGAAAACCGCAGGTTGGACAAATGGCCCCCTGCCAACTGTAACCCCATGATCCGGCAAAGGGACTTGTTACAAAAGGATAAAGGGACTCCAAGACACGGGATTGCGTCCAGGTTTCGCTTCCATGAGCAAAACTGGCAGAAATCAAGGCCTTAAAGACACACAGCTTGGTCCCCCCTTCTGCATAGGGAAAAACAAACTCCAAAAATGCTCTTTTTTGACCGGTTCAGGCCCCCCTGTTTGCCGAACCAAATCTGCCCCCCTACTAAAATTTCCCAGGCCCTGAAACCCAGAGATAGGCTCATTGCTAAATGAAATCAGAGCCACCACAATAACCCCCAAAGGCCCCGTGGGCAAATCAAGGGTCTGAGACCCAAAATTTTTATTCCTAGGGGGTTTTGCTCCACCTGACTTTGGTTATTTCCCTGCCCATTACCCACCCATAAATGTTGAAAAGTGTTGGTGAAAGGGAAAACCTTTGCCTCCCCCCTAAATTTTACGGGGAAGAAGTTCGACATACCCCCCCACACTTTACAGCATTTCAGTACCAGTTAGGGGGCTTTTATCGCCAATAATCTTGGGGAATTCCCCCTGCCCCTCGGGATCTCCATAGCTTTCCCAAAATGCCCGAGGAAAACCCCTTTTCTTGAGGTCGATGTAGGCCCTGCGAGCAACCCACGCCCCCCAAAAAACTCACGGGCGGTTTCCACTTTTACTCGAACGCTAGTATTTCCGGCCCTTTTGTGGCTTCCCCGGGATTTAAAATCCAAACTGCTACTAGGTGGTTCGGATCCTTTTTTCAGAAATTTTGGGGCGAGAACCTTGCCGGGTATGCTAGCAGTGTAAGCCACGGTATTGCAAACAACCCCCCAACATCCCCTTTTCCCTTCCAAGGGGAATGACCAAGCCCCCTACAGGTCAGGGGGGAAAATGGACCAGACTACCAAAATGGCGCCCCAGGACTGAAATAAGGCCCCTGGCCAAGGTTAAAACCCCCAGCCTTTAGCATTTCCCAGCGGGATATCACATATCCTGCAGTTTTCCCATCTTCACCTTGGAAATCGCCAAACAAACCTCTTTTTTAGGGAGGGGGTTCTTGCTGTGGGGGGGTCCGCCAGGCCCTGGAAAAATCGTTTTGCATCCAACAAACTGTTGGGGGTCACCTGGTACAACTTTTCAAAACTCACCCCCCAATTTTTCACGAACCCCAACATGATCGGATATCCCCCCATCCCTGTGGACCTGCAGTCATCTGTGAGGAGGGCAAGATTCCTGACAAAACTTTTTCCTTTCCCCTTCTCACAGTGTCCGGCCCTAAGCACCCATGGAACGAGCAAGATTGATTCCCTTTTCCGCTGACCCTTGCGACACGTTTTCAGTGGCCCCCCTAATTTTCCCCAGGGAGATGGAATTCTGCCTTGTCCCCTTGGGGAGTACCAAGGGGACTCCTGACCCTGCTTCCGAGTGTTTACGTGTTTAAAAGAATCCCACAGAGCAACGGGGGGCCCCGTCGGGTTTTGCGGGGTTTTCTGTGAATCGGTCAGAGACTGCCATGTAAACCCCCAGGGGGAACTCCCCCCTTCCTTAGCCCCCTTTTCCGTAAAACACCTTAGGGGGCCCACTGGGGGCGGGAGTTTTAAAAGGGGAAACCCGCGGGGTACCCCAAAAACCCAGCCAGGGGGTCTTTCCCAAAAGAACTGGCACTCCGGTAAACCCTGCAGTTCTGGGGGATCCCCTCGCGTGCTAACAAAAATGTGGTCGACTCCTTCCCCACTTTTTCCCCATAACGCTGTACCAAGTCCACATGTGGGTTGGAGCCAGATCCCTTTTCCTGGACCTAGCAAAGTCCCGGGAAAAAGGGGGCCCCTATTCTCGCTGCTGGGATCACCCCCAAAACCCCCATGGGGGCCGCAGCCCCATCTCATAGCCAGCTCAGTCACAGCCGGATACCGCACTGATCGCCCAGAACAATCGTATTTTCTAAAACCGGGGGGGCAATCGTCTGCCACAATGTGAGTTTGGGTAGAACCCCCCTTTTCCCAATCTTTTTTTATATACATCGGTAGGAGCGTATACAGCAATAAAACAAGAACCAAAAAAGCATCCTCGCCCTCATTCCATAATAGCTCATAACCCGGGTGTCCCCCCCTCCTACCAAGGGCTGAAAGCGACGGGAGATGGCTATGGCTACACCCTGGGGGGTTTGACATTCGCTGAAAGACCGACCGTAGTGGGGGTGTAACCACCCAATGATCGTGCCGCTACCGGTTTCCACCTCGGGAAGGGCACCCACCTAAAACCCCCAGTGCTTCAATTCCCTTTGATAGCAGAGGAAAAACCGCTCATCCTGCCGAAAGGGAAACCGGATGTTCCAAGCGCCTACCCGGAAAAGCACGCCTGAGAAAAAAGCCTTGGTGGTCACTCCGGGGCACGCCCCTTTGCCCCCCCCCGCCAACACAGCCCCCCAAAAAAAGGGGGTCGGGAGGCCCGGGGGCCCCCCCCCGTTTCCCCCCTGTGGGGTTTTTCCCCGGGTTTTTGCCCCACAAGCTTCAGGTGGGTTGGTGCCTGCCAGGGGGGCAGGCGGGACAGTAACCTCGTTCCCAAAACCTGCACCCCGACATTTGCCCCCCAGCGGGACCCCCAGCCCGCCTTTACTTGATGGGTTTGGGGGGGACAAAAACCCCCCCCCCCCGTATTTCCCCTTTTTTTGAGATTTTTTCCAAAGGGTCCCTTCCCGGGGGGAGGAGGACTGGCAAGGCCCCCCCCCCCGGGGCCCAAACCCCTTAACCCAGGGGACTAGGGGGCAAAGGGGGTTTTTGGGACGAAGGGCCCGAGCATTCCCCCCAAAGGCCCCGGTGGGCCCCCTAACTCCCGTACCCTGGGGCCTCCCCTGCTGTCCGAGATCCCCCCGATTTACCCTGGGGCCGCAAGGCCCATTTTCCCCCGGGTGGCCACGAGGAGGCACGCAGAAGTCTTGATGATGGAGAGGCTGTGACCTGGCAGGGGGGAAATTATGCAAAGCTTTTTCCCTTTTTCGCAATGGGCTAGCCGGGGTGGAAGCTGTAAAAACGAAAGGCAGCAACACTTAAAAACATCTAGGCTAAACCCACCACCTCGCTTTCACACACCTCGCGTGAAGCACCCCCCATATGTAATACATCTAAATTTTATTATAATAAATATATAATATATTTTATATAAATTTTAATAATTATATATAATATATTATATATAATTATATGTTAAAAGAAAAAAAAAAAAAAAAAAAAAAAAAAAAAAAAAAAAAAAAAAAATATATTTATATATATATATATAATATTATATATATTATTGTTTTATGTATTATCATATATATTATAAAAAAATATAATATATGTTAAAAATATAATCATATATATTCTATAAAATACATATATATATAATATATAATATATTATATATATATATATAAATAAATACATATTTTTTTATATATTATATTATATTATTATATTTTATATAAAATAAAATTAAAATTATATATATATTATATATAATATATAATATAATTTAAATTTATATATATTATATAATAATATATATAAAATATATTGAAATAAGTATTTTTTATATATATATATTAAAATTTTTATAAAAATATTTTTATTATATTTAAATTTTTAATATATAATTTTAAAAAAATAATTGTTTATTATATATATATATATATATTATTTTATTAAATTATTTTAATATATATATTAAAATTTTTTAAATAATTTTTTAAAATTTTAAAAATTAAATTTATTAAATTTTTATATTTTTATATATTAATTTATATTTATATATATTAAATTTTATATATTTCTATAGTATAAGCGAAAGAGTGGCTTCAAAACAATAAACCAAATATTAGGTACAACTGAAAGACGTTCAAGTCTAGCTCCAACCTGCGCCACAGTGATAAAAAAATAGAGAGCTTTTTTATGAAGTGTTTCATTTAGTCCCCCGAGGAGTAAAAACCCATTTCACAAGAATTATGGGAGATTTTTATTGCCAAAAACGGTGAAAAAAACGGAAAACCCCAAAGGGATATCACGGAAAGGCACTAGGAATGCTAAATCAAATTTTTCGTAGAACTCGATCACTCCCTTTTTCAGAATAAAATTCTTCAATAAAATAAAAGTTTTTTCCCAAAGACCATAGAAAGGCCAGATTAAAAATTACCCTTCAGAAGGAAAGAAAAAAAATTTTCTAACTTGAAGACCGAGCAACAAATTTTTTCCTTAAAATCCAAAGAGATCCCCGCTTCTCTTGCGAAGACTCAACCCCTTAAAACCAAAACAAAAAACAGTTCAAAAACAAATAAAGGGGCCCGCACTTTAAAGTGGGTAAAAACGTCCCGCAAAACTTCAGTAACATCGGTAGAAACTAAACAGCTAAACAAGATAGAATTAGCTGAACTAACTAAGACAAGGAGAGAGAGAGAGAGAGAGAGAGAGAGGAGAGAGAGA
Source organism: Penaeus monodon (assembly GCF_015228065.2). Lineage (NCBI taxonomy): Eukaryota > Metazoa > Arthropoda > Malacostraca > Decapoda > Penaeidae > Penaeus > Penaeus monodon. Next base: position 38,886,019 of record NC_051395.1, on the reverse strand, counting down.
GAGAAAAAAAGGGGAGAGAAAGAAGAGAGAGAAAGTACGGAAAATCAATACTAAAAACTAAAAAAAAACACTGATGTCGGTACCACTGGAAAAAAAGCTAAAAGGAACTCGGAATGGGAAAAATCAAAAGTAAGCAAAAAAAGAAACCAACGGGGAAGTACATATAAAAAAATTAAATCATTAGAAATGTGGGGGCATTTTCAGGAAAAATCAACTTTTCATAACAGTCCCCGGACAAAACAAAAGCGGTTTTAAATAGAGATGTCCTAAAATCACAAAAAAAAAAATAAAAAAGCGCTTAAAAACATAAAGAGAGGAAAACCTATTTGGAAAACAAATTGGGGTAGACCTTTAAAATAAGTGTAGGAGAATTGTAACATGAAAAACCCCAAACCCCTTTTTTAAAAAATGCCTTCTCAAGGAAAAAAAATCCCCCAAACCTTGAAAAATGCACAAAAAAATTTTGATACAAAAATGGGGTAGAAAGGACCTAAAAAATACCGACCCCCCAACCCCCTTTCAGTTAATACAAACTTTAACAAAATTTTCATCATAAAATCGCATCTCTGACCGTCTGGATTCTAAACCAGCCTAAGAACAGGCAGGCTTCCGCAATGGGTTTCTCAACAAACCACATCCATAAACGCTTTTCCCCCAAATAAGGAGGATAAAGTGAAGAGAAAAAAAAAAAGGAAATATGGGATTCATTAATTTGAAAAGGCATTTTCTCTGTACAAATCCAGCAAAAAAAACTATTCGAAGACGGAAGTAAGGGGGTATATTGTAAAAATTTGGAAGATATATCCAAAAAATTGGGGGCGCAACCCTCAAGCTCCACCATTAAACCGCTAGATAAATTTAAAGAGGTGTTTTAGGGGGATACCATCTCACCAAAAATTGTTTTTCAGCTTTGCCTTGAGGGAAAATTAAGAAGGTTAGAATGTAACGGACAGGGACCCGCCTAGGGACAAATACCTAAAAAAAACTAAGATTTTCAGTTGAATATTGTTCTCTTCAGCAAATTTCTACAACAAAAAATGTAGCACCTAATAAATGATCCTGAAAAGAGAAAGTCCTAAAAAGTCGCAATTAGGAAAGAACAAAAAAGGGGCCCTAGTTTTATGTTCAACAGTAGAGCTCAATTCGAACAGATACTATACAAAGCAAGTACAAAGAGTTTAGTGATAAGTATATATACACCTGGGTAACTTGTAACAAAAAAAAAAACATCTAGTGCAGAGGAAATAAAGCGACATATCAGTCTAGGCTGGAGCACCTTTGGTAAACACAGTAGCATACTTCGAGTCTCCTTGCCGTTATGTTTAAAAAGAAAAGTCTTTAACCAAAGCATCTTCCCAGTTATGGAATCAGAAAACATGGAGGGGAAACAATTAAAAGGAATGCCCAGAGAGGGATAGCGAGATTGATGCTGAGAATTAGATATCTGATGAAGGCGTCGGCGATCAGGGAACAGACAAAAGAGAAAGATATACTTCGGAGTTTAGAATAAATGGCAATAGGCAGCTCATATATGTCGGAGACACGACAAAAGATGGACGGAGAAAGTAACAGACTGTGCTATAGATAACATAAAGAGGCCAAAGACCAGACCAATAACAATAACATATGATGAAATAATGAAATTTGGAGGCTGACTGAAAAAAAATGCATAACAGACAAAGTTGGAAAAGACCTGAGAAGAGGGCCTACGTCCCCCGGAGTGGAAATTTATTCCAGGCTGAAGATGAATGATGACTGATATATATATATATATAAAATATATATATTATTTTATTATATAATAAAATATATATTTCATATTTATATATATATACATTAAAATATATATTATAAAATATATATATATATATATATAATATATATAATATGTATATATGTATATATATATATTAGATATATATTATATATAAATTTAAAGTACACATTGGAAAATTTTATACATACATATATATTCATATATTTTATATATATATATATATATATATATATATATATATATTATATATATATATATGTATATATATTTAATGGGATATATGTGTGTGTGTGTGTGGTGTGGTTTGTGGTGTGTTGGGTGGTGGTGTGGGGGTGGTGGTGTACTCATGTATGGATACATAAAATACATATTATAGATCCATACATACACACACACATATATTTATTTTATATTAATATATATAGATATAATACTATAAAATATATATATATACATTATATATATATATATATACATATAATATATATATTAATATATATATATATATATATATATATTATATATATATATATATATATATATATATATATATACAAAAAACATATATACATATATACATACATATGGCGGAGAAGAAGAAAAAACTAAAGTCCTTAACGTTCAATGATAAGAAAAAATTCCCTTTTTCTGACTAATCAACTGTGTTTTCTTAATCTAAAAACATTATCTTGGCGATATTTTTCATAAAGAAAAACATATATTTAAAAATAAATTATAAAAAAATATATATTAATTATTAATATATATATATTAATATTTCTTTTTTTTTTTTTTTCTGTAGTGCCGAAACATGTTATAGGGGACGAAAAACACTTTTTTTTTTTTTTTTTTTTTTTTGTGGTTGTGTGGTGTGTGTGGGTTGTGGTTGTGTGGGGGTGGTTGTGTGTTGGTGTTTGTGCGTTGGTTGTGGTGTGGGTATACTAGGGGATATATATAAAATACAATATATAATAAATTAAAATTTTATATATTATATTTTATATAATTTTAATTAATATATATAAAGGGGATATACGCACAAACTCACCTATTTTGTGGTGGGGGGGTGTTGTGGGTGTGGGGTTGTGGGGGGTTGTGGTGGTTTTTGTGTGTGGGGTGGGGTGGTGTGTGTGGGGTGTTGGGGTGGTGGGGGGGTGTGTGGTGGTGGTAAATTTTAAATATTATATTATATATATAATAAATAATATATTGTATTAATTCATTATATATATTAATAATAATTTAAAATATAATAAAATTAATATTTTATTATTATTTTTATATATATTTTATATATTTATATATATTATAATTATTATATTATATAATATACCTATGTATGACCAACACCAACACACACACACACCACACACCAAAAACACCCACCACACACACACCACACACCACACAATACACCACACACCAATAATATTTTAATAATATATATAATATATATATATATATATATATTATATATATAATAATATCACACACACACACATATATTAAATATATATATTACATATATTAAAATATATATATTTAAAATATACTTAAATATATAATAATATTATATATATATATATAAATATATATAAAATAAAATATTATATAAAAAATAATTTAAAATGAATGGAAAAACCACTCTTCCGTGCTGATACTAGGAAAAAAAACCCTCAAAACCAAAAAAAGATTTTTTTTTTGATTTATTTTATTGTTTTTTTCTTCTGTTATATATTATATATATATATATAATTTAAAATTATATATTTATATTAAAATATATATTAATTTTATTTTCACATATTTTAAAGTGTGTGTGGGTGTGTTATTATTATATATAATTTTATAATATATTATTAAAAATTATTTTGTACATATATATTATATATTAAAAAATATTATTATATATATATATATATATATTATTTATATATTATATATGCATATATATATGCAAATTAATATATGAAAAATAAAATATTAAAAATATATATTATAAATTATATTATATTATATATAATTAAATACACCACACGCCACACACCCACAACCCCACACACACCACACACACACAAACACACACCAACACACACACACACACACACCCAAAAACGTGGGGAATTTATATATATAATATATATATATTATATATATTATATTATATATAATAATATTATTATGTTACTATCATACATCCCAACATACATAATAAACCCTACATAAAAACTACATACATACTCATCATACATACACACGGATGCCCCCGCACCACAACACATGCGTACTACATATGGGGTAAAAATAATTATAAAATATATATATATATATTATAAATTTTATATATGTATATATATATGTGTTGTGGGGGTGTGTGGTGGGGGTGGGTGGTGGGTGGTTTGTGGTGTGTGGGTGTTTTGGGGGTGGGGGTTGTATTTTAAAAAATATATATATTATATTTTATATATTTTAAAAATTTATTATAATTATAATATAATATATTATTATAAATATCAACCACACACAACCACACCCCCACACACACACAACAACCCACCCCACAACACACCACAAAATTAATATAAAACATATATTAATATATTTTAATATATATTTTATATATTTTATATATTATTCATCCCCTATAGTATGTACGCTGGGGGGTGTGTGTGCGGGTGCCCGTGTGTATGTATGTTATTATGTAGTATGTTGTGTATTATGTTTTGTTGTATGTATTTGTAGAAAATGTTACATAAAATTATTTATAATATATAAAATATATATATATTTAAAAAAAAATTTTAAAATTATAATTTTATTATACACGTGTGTGGTGTGTGTGTGTGTGTGTGTGGGGGTGTGGTGTGTGTGGTGTGTGTGGGTGTGTGTGGTGTGTGTGTGTGTGTGCGTGTGTGTGTATGTAAAAATATATATATATATATAAAATATATAAAATATAAATATATAATATATATATTTATATTCATATATATATGCAATATATATGCATAATACATATATAAATACATATATATATAATATATATATATATAAAATATTATATATTATATATATATATATATATATATATATATATATATATATATATATTATAACAGAAGAAAAACAAAAAATAAATCAATAAATCTAGTTTTTTTGTATTGAGGGTTTTTCTTCCATAGTTTCAGCACGGAAGAGTGTTTTTCCCATTCAATATTATATATGTATATATATATAAAATATTTTAAAATATATATATATAAAAATATATATATATATATATAAAATATATATGTATATTTATATTTTATATATATCTATATATATGTATTATATATATTTTAATATATTGTGTGTGTGGGCAATATATATATATTATATATATTATATATATATATATAAAATATATATAATATATATATAATATATATATGTGTGGGTGTGTGTATGTGGTGTTGTGTGGTGGTGTGGGGTGGTGTGTGTGTGTGTGTGTGGTGTGTGTGTGGTGGTGTGTGTGGTGTGTGTGGTGGGCTATACTAGGTATTTTATATATATAAAATAATTATAAAATATAATATAAAATATATATATACATATATTCATAATTAATATATATATATATATATATATATTATATATATATTTTTATATAATATAATATAAAGTATATATATTACATAATATATATATATATATATATATATATATATATAAAAAATATACTCTACAGCACAAAACACAAAACCACACACACACAGACACACACACACACACACACACACACACACACACCCCACCCACACACCCACACCCCACACACACCCCACACACACACACCACCCCACACAAACACTCACACACACACACACACACACACACACCACACACACCAAATAGGTTGAGTTTGTGCGTAATACATATAATAATATTTTATATTTTATAATAATTATATATATATTTTATATATTATATATAAAATATATTTAATAAATAATAGCCCCATGTATACACACACACACACACACACACGCACCAAACACACCACACACCACACACACACACACACACACACACACACACCCCACACCACACAAAAAAAAAAAAAAAAGTGATTTCGTGCCTATATCATGTTTTCGGCCCCTACAGTAAAAAAAAAAAAAAAAATAATATATATATATAATATATATATATATAATATTTATATATATATATATATAATAATATATATAATGTCTTTCGTTATGAAAAAATTTCGCCAAGAAAAATGTTTTTTCAGATTAATGTAACACAGTTTGATTAGTCAGAAAAGGGATATTTTCTTATCATTGACGTTAAAGACATTAGTTTTTCTTCTTCTCCGCCATATGTATGTATATATGTATATAGTTTTATATGTATATATATATATATAAAATATATATATATATAATAATATATATATTATATATATATATAATTATAATATATATATATATATGTATATATATATATTATAATTATATATATTTTATAATTATTATATATATAATATTATATATATATATAAATTTATGTGTGTGTGTATGTATGTATCCTATATAATGTATGTATGTATCTATACATGAGTACACTCACCACCACACACAACACAACACACACACCCCACACCACACCACACACCCCTATATACATTAATATAAAATACATATATATATATATATATATATATAATATATATATATATTTTATATATATATAAAATATATAAATATAATATATATAAAATATATTATATATATAAAATAATATATACATATAAATATATTTTATATATATATATATATAATATATTACATATATACATATTATATATTTTATATATATATATATATATATATATTATATATATATATTTTAAAATAATATTTTTATAATATAATAATATATTAATAATATATGAAATATAAATTATATATATATTATAAGATATATATATATATAATATAATCATTGTCATCATCATCATCAGCCTGAATCAATCCACTCCAGGACGTAGGCCTCACTCTCAGTCTTTTCCAACATTGTCTGTTATGCTTTTTTTTTCAGTCCGCCTCCAAATTTCATTATTTCATCATATGTTATTGTTATTGGTCTGGTCTTTGGCCTCTTTATGTTATCTATAGCACAGTCTGTTACTTTCTCCGTCCATCTTTTGTCGTGTCTCCGACATATATGAGCTGCCTATTGCCATTTATTCTTTTAAACTCCGAAGTATATCTTTCTCTTTTGTCTGTTCCCTGATCGACGTCGCCTTCATCAGATATCTAATTCTCAGCATCAATCTCGCTATCCCTCTCTGGGCATTCCATTAATTTGGTTGCCCTCCATGTCTCTGATCTATAACTGGGAAGATGCTTTGGTTAAAGACTTTTCTTTTTAAACATAACGGCAAGGAGACTCGAAGTATGCTACTGTGTTTACCAAAGGTGCTCCAGCCTAGACTGATATGTCGCTTTATTTCCTCTGCACTAGATGTTTTTTTTCTGTACAAGTTACCCTAGGTGTATATATACTTATCCACTAACTCTAGTACTTGCTTTGTATATGTATCTGTTCGAATTGAGCTCTACTGTTGAACATAAACTTAGTCTCTTTCTTGTTCTTCCTAATTGCGACTTTCAGACTTTCTCTTTTCAGATCATTTATTAGTTGCTACATTTCTGTTGTAGATTCGCTGAAGAGAACAATATCAACTGAAAATCTTAGATTTTTTAGGTATTTATCTACTATTCTGATACCCTGTCCGTTACATTCTAACCTTCTTATATATTCCCTCAAGGCAAGCTGTAAACAATTTTGGTGAGATGGTATCGCCCTAACACCTCTTTTGATTGGTATCATAGCGGTTAATGTGTGGAGCTTGATGGTTGCTGTCCCATCTTTGGATATATCTTCCAATATTTTACAATATACCTCCTCTACTTCCCTTCTTCGAATAGTTTTTTTTAGTGCTTTCGGTATTTGTACAGAGTAAATGCCTTTTCTAATTAAAGACCCTATTGTTTTTTTTTTCTCCTCTCACTTTTTTCTCTCTTATTTGGTGGCGTAAAAGGATGTGGTCTGTTGTTGAGAAACCATTTCGGAAGCCCCGCCTGTTTCCCCGGGTGGTTAGAACCGACGGTCAGGATGCGATTATGATAAAATTGTTAAAAGTTTTTTTAAATTTAAATGAAAGGGCTTTGGGTCGTAGTTTTTTTAGGGCCCTTTCTATCCCCATTTTTTATGTATCAAAAATATTTGTTTTCTTTTTCAAAGGCTTGCGGAGTTTTTCCGTTGAGAAGGCATTTATTAAAAAGATTGGCTAGTTTCACTGTTACAATTTCTCCTACACTTATTATAAGGTCTATCCTAATTCTGTCTTCAAATATGTTTTCCTTCTCTTTATGCCTTTAAGCGCTCATTTTATTTTTCTTCTGTTTTGTGATGTTAGGTACATCTCTAGTTACCGCATTTGTTTCTTCCCCTGACTGTTCTGTAAGTTTTAAATTCCTGTAAAAAAGCTTCCATACCTAATGATTTAATTTTTTTATATGTCACTTCTCCGTCTGGTTTCTTTATTGCTTACATTTGATTTCTCCCTATTCCGAGTCTCCTTTTAGCTGTTTCCATGCTGGTACCTGACATCAGTGTTTCATTTTTGTATTTATATTGATTTTTTCCCTACATCCCCTCCCCTCTCTTCTTCCTCTCTCTCCTCTCTCTCTCTCCCCCCCCCCCTTCCTCTCCTCTCTCCCTCCTCCTTTTTTTCCTCCTCCTTGTCTTTTGTTTAGTTCAGCTAAATTTTATTTGTTTAGCTGTTTTTTTCTCCGATAGCTTTACTGAAGGGTTTTTTCTTGCTTCTTACCACACTTCCAAATGCAGCTTCCTTTATTTTGTTTTTTGAAAATGTTTTTTTGATTTGGTTTGGGTTTAATTTCGTCAAAGAAAGCGAGTATCCCCTTTTGGATTTTAAGGTAAAATTCTGTTGCTCTGGTCTTCAAGTTAGCTAAATTTTTTCTTTCCCTTCTGAAGTGTAATTTAATCTGGCCATTCTATGGTCGTTGACAACTTTTACTTTATTGGGAAAATTTATTCAAATAAGGGTGACAGTCTAGTAAATTTGACTACATTCCTAGTGCCTTTTCCGTGATATCCCCCTTGGGGGTTTTTCTCCTGTCTTTTTCCCCATTTTTGGCATTAAAAAACTCCCCCCTAATTATTTTGAAATGGGGTTTTTTTTTTCTCTCTCGCTTACTAAATGAAAATCTTCCATAAAACCTCTTTTTTTATTCATCTGTGGGGTGCAGGGTTTGGGGCAAGACTTGAACGTCTTTTGTTTTTACCTAATATTTTTGGTTTTTATTGTTTTTTTTGAAACCATCTTTTTGCTTATACTATAGAATTAATAATAATATAAAATTATAATATATATATTTATAATTATTAAATATAATATTTCATATATATTTATATATATAATATTATATATTTTAAATATTATTATTAATATTTAATATATATATATATATATAATAATCTATAAAATTTTAAATTATATATATATATATATATTATAAAATTATATATTTTATATATAATATAATATATAAAAATTTTAAATTTTTAAATAATTAATAAAAAATAATATTTTAATATTAATTTATATTTATTTTTTATATATATTATTATAATATATATAATATATTTTTATTTTTTTTTTTTTTTTTTTTTTTTTTTTTTTCTATATGTCCATTTAATAATAAAATATAAATATATTTATTATATATATATTAAATAATAATAATATATATTATTAATATTATATATTATGAGTTATCTATGGGTGGGGGTTTTTCACGCGCAGGTGATTAAGCGAGGGTGTATAGCCTAGATAGGGGTTTAAGTGCTTGCAGCCTTCTCGCTTACAGCTTCCCCCCTGGCTAGTCTTGCGAAAAAGGGAGCAGCTTTTTTGCTAAGTCTCCCCTCCAGGCCCCCACAGCCTCTCCATCATCAAGATTTTCTGCAGTGCCTCCTCGGGCCACCCATGGGTAACGGGGGCCCTTGCGGTCCCAGGCTAAATTGTGGGGATCTCGGAGCAGCAGGAGGCCCCGAGTACGGAGTTAGGGCCCCACCGGCGTGTGACATGCTCTGGCTTTTCGTCCCAAAATCCTGCCCCCTAGTCCACCCGGGGGGAAAATGGGGTGGCCCGGGGGGGTTTGGCCTTGCCATCCTCCCCCCCCCCAAATGCCCTTTGGCAACGTCTCAAATAAAGGAAAATACTGGGGGGGGGGTGTTTTCCCTCCCACCCATCAAGTAGGCGGGCTGTGGGTCCCCCTGGGAGGGCAATGCCCCGGGGTTGCGGATTGGACGAGTTTTTTCCCGTCCCCCCGCACCCGGGCGGCCCAACCCCCCTAAACTTGTGGGGCCAAACCCGGGGGAACCCCCACGGGTTGGAAACGGGCCTCCCCAGCCTGCCGACCCCCTTTTATTTGGGGCTGTGTTGGCGGGGGCGGGAAAAAAGGTGGCCCTGCACCTGGAGTCCACCCAAGGTTAATCTCAGGCGTGCTTTCCGGGTAGGCGCTTTTGGGAAAATCCGGTTCCTTGCGCGGATGAGCGGTTTTCCTCTGCTATCCGGGAATTAAGGCCATGGGGGGGTTAGGTGGCTGCCCTCTCAAAAGGTGAGAAGACCGGTACGGGACGATCAGTGTGGGTGGTTTTCACCTACTACTGGGGCGGTCCCCCAGGAATGTCCCACCTCCAGGGGGTAGCCATAGCCTCTCCAGTCGACTTCAGCCCTTGGGTAGTCGGGTGACACTTTTTAAAAAAGCTATTATGGCACGAGACTGAAAAGGGATGCTTTTGGGTTTTGTCTCTTATTTCTGTATACGCTCCACCGATGTATATAAAATTGAGTTAAAGAGGCGTTTTTTACGCCAAACTCACACTGTGGCAGCGATTGCCCCCGGGAGATATACGCATTGTTCTGGGCGCTTCAGTGGGTAAACCGGCTGTGACTGAGCTGGTTGGATGTTTTGTCGGCCCCCATGGCTTGGGAGCTGATCCCCCGCAGCGAGAATACCTCCCTTTTTCCGGGACTTTTTTCTAGGTCCCAGAAAATGAGGGTCCTGGCTCCACCCACATCGCCCGGGCTTGGTACAGGTATGGGGGAAAATGCCAAGGAGATCGACCACATTCTTGTTAGCACGCGATGGAGGGGCCTCCAAACTGCAGGGTTTTAAACCCGGGGTGCGAGTTCTGTGGCACCGCCATAGGTGGTTGTGGCTACCCTCGGGGCCCCCTTCAAAACTCCCCGTCCCCCCCCAGTGGGCCCCCCTAAGGTTTTCACTTGGACAGACCCCAAAGGAAGGGGAGTTGGGCCCGGGGGTTCCCCCATGGCATCTCTACCGTTCACGAACCCGGGAACCTGCGGGCCAGTTTTCTCTGTGGGGGAGTTCTTCAAACACGTAAAACTCAACAGCTCAGGAGTCCATTTGGCGTCTCCCAAAGGGCGGGAGAATTCCACTCCCCCGGAGACATTAGGGCCACTGAAACGTGTCCCCCAAGGCCAGCTGAATGGAACAGTCTTGCCCTCGTTCCATGGTGCTTAGGGCCCCACACTGCGAAAAGGGACAAGGAAAAATTTTTGTCCCGGAAAACTTTCCTCCCACGATACTGCATCCGATCCGTGGATGGACGGGCATCTCAGATCTGTTTTGGGGTTCGGACTTGGGCTGAGTATTTTTGAACTTTTTTACCGGTAGACCCTCCAACAGGTTTGCTTGGATGCAAACGATGTGCAGTGCCTGTGCTGGCCACCCCCAGCAAGGGAAACCCCCTCCCTAACAGAGGGTTTGGCTGGCATTTCCAACTGAAGGTGGGAAAAATGCAGGCATATGTGATATCCTGCTTTAACTGCAAAGGTGGGGGTGAACCATGGCTCAGGGCCTGTATGCAGTCCCGACTGCCATTTGGTAAAATCCTGGGGGACCATTCCCCCTGACCTGCTGAGGGGGGGTGGTCATTCCTCTCGGAAGGGGAAAAAGGGGGGCGTTGGGGTTGTAGCCCCCTACCGTGGCATTACACTGCTCCATACCGGCAAGGTTCTCCCAACATTTTTCTGAAAGGATCCGCAAACCACCTAGTGGCATTTTTTGGATTTCTCCTGGAAGTCCCCAATAGACCGTACTAGCGTTGAGTATTGTGGAACGCCGTCGTGATTTGGTCTGGGTTGCTCGCAGCCTCATCGACCTCAAGAAGGCGTTTCACTCGGTGCTTGGGAAAACGCTATGGGAATCCGAGGGTCGGGGGAATTCCCCACAAGATTTATTGGCCTGATAGCAAGCCCCCTATACTGGTACGAAGTGCTGTAAAGGTGGTGGGGGGGATGTCGAAATTCTTCCCGTTTAAATTCCCGGGGTGAGGGAAGGCCCGTTCCTTGCACCAACACTTTTTAACACTTGTATGGGCTGGGATAATGGCGGCTATAACCAAAGTCTGTGGAGCAACACTAGGGAATAAATATTAGGGTCCCTCAGACCTTGACTTTTCCGAAAGAGTCCTTGGAGTTACTTGTGGGGGGCCCCTTATGCATTTAGCAATGATCCAATCCCTGGGTTTTTCCGCCTGGAATCAGTAACAATTTGGTCTGGCAAAAAGGGCCCCTGAAAATCGTCAACAAGAAGCATTTGGATTTTATACCTAGCAGAAGGACCCAAACTGTGTTTCTTTTTAAGGGCCTTGATACTGCCCTTTTTCTCTATGGAACGAAAAACCCGGACGCAATCCCCGTGTTTGGAGTCTCGCCTTGATGCCTTTTGTAACAAATCCCCCTTTGCCGGATCATGGGGTACAGTTGGGAGGACCATGTGTCCAACCTGCGGTTTTCACCGTGGGGGAAATGGGTTTTTTGCCAAACCGGGAAAAACGCCAACTCAGGCATATGGCCACCTGCTCTCACACACACAACACCACACCCACACACACCAAAAAACACAACAAATATATAAATATAAAATATAATATTAATATTATATATATTTAAAATTATATATATTATATATATTTATAATATAATATATTATTTAAAAATTATATATATATAAATTATATTAAATAAATATTATTATGTTATAATATAGGTTTTATATATAAAGTAATATATATGTAAAAAAATATTATAATATTATAATATATTTATTATAATATATTATTATAATTTTAAAATATATATATATAATTTTTAAA
>NC_051395.1:38867755-38870255 GCF_015228065.2 Penaeus monodon | reverse complement strand
GAGGAGGAAAGGCTCTCCTGCAACTGTAAAAATGTCAGCTGAGACAGATTCGAAGGACCTTGTAGGGGTGTTATCACACATGAAGGGTTCCTGCTGTTGACCCTCCAGGCTTGGACAGTGCTGGAGATGTCTAAATCAGTACCAGGCCAGAATTCAATCTGCCTCGCCCATCGCTTTGTAGACTCTACACCTCTGTGACTGTCATGTATGAAAGTGTGTGTGACAGCAGAGAGCAGCAGGGACTACAGTTCTTGCTTCATACAAGACAAGTTTACCATCAGGTGATAAGTCATTCCGTATCTTCCAGACTGGGATCAAAGAGCTATGAAGGTCGTATCTGTTGGAAGGGAATCCTGAAATCACATGTTTCAGAAGGCGAGTGTTCAAAGGGTCTGTTCTTGCTGCAGCCTGAAGCTGCTGAAGAGTCCTGTTGGCATCCTGTGCTGAGGTCTCATCTGAAGAGATGACGACATTCGCTGTCATAATAGTCCTGAGGTGTGCAGCAGCACTGACACATAAGAGTTCATCCTCTAGTGTGGGGTGTCTGACTAGGGATTTAGATAGGGCGTCAGGAATGCAGAGTCGGCAGGCCGCCAGACAGCAGTATAGAGGTAGGATGAAATCTTTACTTTCAGGTGCTGGAGGCAGAGATTCCCTACAGCATCCAAGGAATAGTAGTTCAAGATAAGGACAACCGACGATGATCCATCATAATGGTAAATTCTGGAGACCCAGCAGATTCGTCGTCTTTGATGGTACTGAATTTACTTGGAGTAGTTGAGATGCCATCACCTTAGAAGGTGCATCTATAGTAGTTTACTAACGTGCGGCGACCACAAACTTTTCCTTGAGAATGATCCCGAACTTATGCCACCTAGTGAGCATTTCTTGGTTATGCTGAAGATGTTGCCTAAAGTTCTCATCATATAGAAGAAAGTTGTCGACAACTTTGAAACAATTTTGGATTCCTAGTAGGGCCATATCACCACAAAGGCAAAAGGTGTTGCCAGGTATTGGTAAGGTATTGATCTTCTTCTGCAAGCTCCATCTGCCAGTATCCACAAAGGGCATCAAAATTAGTAAAGGATGGCATCAAAGGGCGTCGGTGATGGGTGGGTAGGGCGTTTGACTGAGCAGTTCAGCTTAGAGAGGTCAGTAGTGACATGTACATCAGTGTCCTTGCCCACAACAATTCTTGCTTGACCTTGCTCTGGAATGCAAATGGGTCCTCATGGGAGAACCCGTCATGAACTTACATGGAGGTGACTTCCTTGGAAAATAGCACGTCCTTGAATTCTCGTAGAAAGTAATTCTTAGTTGTTGAAAGTTAGCAGCAGTTAGAGGCAACACCTTGAATCTATTTACATACTTCATTTCAAGAATTGGCTTGTGGAATGCTGAAGATATAGTAGCCGACTCTTGACAGTGTCTATATGACACTGAAATGTACCCAGAGCAGGTGACATCGGAGAACCATCCCCGGTAAGAGTTGTCGGCGGAGGAGGATGTAGGTTGCTCTCAGAGATACATAGCGTGTCAAGGTGTCGTCATCCAATAATATGTGTCTAGTAACATGTGGATGCTGGATGTAGTTCCACCAAGAGATAGCTTGACACAGATGAACTGGGTGTCCATTCTGACGTTGGGCCTGCAACATTTATCGTAATATCTGATACAGCTACAAAAATGGCACTGGGGATATAGCAGGGCACTTCTCACTCAGAAACCTGTTGATATGTACAGCACTGGCAGGAAGCAGTTGGTATCGAAGTCGGTGAAGGAGGGGTTGTTTTGTCCCATCCATTCGTCTTGTATGCAGAAATAGCACACAGCTGATTAGGAGGAGCACAGTTTGTAGTAGCACACCCGTTGGCTTCAAATGATCTGCAGGCAATTACAACATCCCGTAGAGAAGATGGGGACCGGCAGATGAGTTTCCTGATCAACTCCTCATCCTATATGCTCATCAATACGACCATCTTGAGCTGGGTTTCTACACATTTTGTAGAATTCTCAGGGCAAATGTCCACTTCCTCAGCAATACGGAGAAGTCATACATAAATGTCGGCAAATTAGTTCCCATCTGACTTTGCACTTTGCAACCCTTGCTTCGTTGCAGAGACTTGATTGTAGAGACTTGCCATGCATGTTTCTCTCGAGGTAAACTTACTAAATCCACCACGGTAGCGTAATTTTCCCACTTTCTAGACCATTCGCGAAAGATGCGTCAGTTGCAATGGGCAACTATTTTCTGTGATGGAGTATGAGAAGGGGATTATAGTACCTGACAGGTGTAGATGGAGGGCTACATGGAAAGTTACAGGTGACATTGTACATCGTCTTTTTTTTTTCTTGCTTGCTCCTTTTGGCGTCGAATCTCCTCTTCCCGGTGTCGACGTCCCTCCTCATGTTGTCTGGATTGATCTAAGTAGTGAATGAGGGGGTAAAAAAATCTCCGGCTTTAGCAGAAGTAGGTTGGGTGTACTGTGGAGAGGGAAGA
>NC_051395.1:38842894-38847894 GCF_015228065.2 Penaeus monodon | reverse complement strand
TTTCTACACATTTTGTAGAATTCTCAGGACAAATGTCCACTTCCTCAGCAATACGGAGAAGTCATACATAAATGTCGGCAAATTAGTTCCCATCTGACTTTGCACTTTGCAACCCTAGCTTCGTTGCAGAGACTTGATTGTAGAGACTTGTCATGCATGTTTCTCTCGAGGTAAACTTACTAAATCCACCACGGTAGCGTAATTTTCCCACTTTCTAGATCATTCGCGAAAGATGCGTCAGTTGCAATGGGCAACTATTTTCTGTGATGGAGTATGAGAAGGGGATTATAGTACCTGACAGGTGTAGATGGAGGGCTACATGGAAAGTTACAGGTGACATTGTACATCGTCTTTTTTTTATTGCTTGCTCCTTTTGGCGTCGAATCTCCTCTTCCCGGTGTCGACGTCCCTCCTCATGTTGTCTGGATTGATCTAAGTAGTGAATGAGGGGGTAAAAAAATCTCCGGCTTTAGCAGAAGTAGGTTGGGTGTACTGTGGAGAGGGAAGACTAATCTGTTCTGACCGCGCGTTTTGCCCCGCTCGGTCCACGCAGTAAAAATTCCTGATCAAATATATTGCTTGTAGAGAAGAGAGCACTGGAAGGCTTCCAGTAATGATAATTATCCTTAATTATTATTAAAGTAAACTATTGCAGAGTTACATGGAGAAATGAGTGTGTGGTGTGTGCGTCACTGAAAGAGAGAGAGGCACAGAATAGCCGGGGGCAGTTGAGCATTTGTATCCCTATTATTATAATTTACTATTCCTATTAGCATTATTATTAATATTGTTATTGTTGTTTTATCACTGTTATTATTTTATTATTATTATCTTATTATTATTATTACTCTTACTATGCCTATTGTTATGATCATTATTGTTATTTTCATTATCAATTTTTTGTTGTTGCTACCATTATTATTTTTTCTTTTTTTTGTTATCAGTAGTGCTGTCGTTATGATGATACTAGTGATGATATATATATATATATATATATATATATATATATATATATATATATATATATTATGATTACTCTTAGTAGCATTTTTTATTTTATATTATCGATATTATCATTATTGTTTATATCATTATTATCATTGTGATCATTATCAATTTCAATAATTTTTATCATATTTTTAATCGTTATTATTATTATTTATATTCTTGTTATTAATATCATAATTTTTAATGATATTGTTATTGTTGTTGTTGTTGTTGTTCTTGTTCTTGTTATTAATATTATCGTTATTATCATCATTATTGTATATAGCAGTGGTAGGAGAAGTGGTAGGAATGATAGTGGTAGTTGTCATTATTGCTATCATTATTATCTTTCTTGTATTTTTTATGTTATTGTTATTGTTATTATCATCATTATCATAATTCTTTTTATTATCATCAGTATTATTATCTTTATCTTTGCAATTATTATTACAAATATTGTTATCATTATTAGCAGTAGTGCCATTTTCATGATTATTAGCATTATTACTATTGTCGCAAAATCCTCACTATTTCATCTTACACGGTCTTTCTTTCTGCATGTCTGCAGGGTCGCCGATGCGGTGATCTGCATGTGTTCATGGTTGTGGCTAGCGTTTTTACACCCGGATGCCCTTCCTGCCGCCAACCCTCGCCATTCACCCGGGCTCGGGTCGGGCACAGGACATTCCACTGAATTGTTTACACCCATGGCTGAGTTAAAAATCATCATCACCATTATCATCATTATTACTATCATCATTATCATTATATTTACCATTATCATTATCATTATCAATATTATTATTATTATCATAATCATTATTAATGTTATTATCATTATTATTAATATGACCATTATCATTACTTTAATCCCCATTATTATTATTATTATCATTACTACTACTACTACTACTACTACTACTACTACTACTACTACTACTACTACTACTACTACTATCATTGTTAATATAATAATAATAATTATTATTGTTATTTTTATTACTATCATTGTTAATATAATAATTATCATAATTATTGTTATAATTATCACTATGATTGTTTTTGTCTTCATTTTTACTCTTATTATTATCATTATTACTACTACTACTACTACTACCATTGTTGTTGTTGCTGCTGTTATTATCATTCTTATTCTTATTCTTATTCTTATTCTTATTCTTATTCTTATTCTTATTATTATTATTATTATTATTATTATTATTATTATTATTACTACTACTACTACTACTACTACTACTATTATTATTACTGTCATTATCATTATCATTATCCTCATTATTATCATTAACTCCATTATCAATATTGTTATTATTATTATCATCATTTTCTGTAATTATTATTACTATCATTATTATTATTATTATTATTATTGCTGTTATTACTCTTACTGCTGCTAGTACTATTATCATTATCACTATAAATATTTTATTATCTATATTATCTTTATTATAAAAAATTATTACTTTCATTTCTATTGACATCATCACCATCCTTATCATCTTTATTATCATCATAATTAGCATTAGCATTATTATTATCTTCGTTATCACTATTATTAGCATTATTATTGTTATTATTATTATTATTATTATTATTATTATTATTATTGTTATTATTATTATTATCATATTATTATTATTAATGACAATTATTATTTTTATTATTATTATCACTATTATTATTATTATTATTATCATTATTGTTATTATTATTATTATTATTATTTATAACATATTCATTACTATTATCATGATTATTTTACTTTTTATTATTACCATTATTATCTGACTTTAATATTATTATCACAGTTTCTATTATTATCATTATCAATAATATTCATTGATCATTATAATTATCATTATTAGCATTATTGTCGCTATTTTCATAGTAATTATCTCTTTTTTTACTATTATCACTATAATTATTATCATTATTATCATTCGTTATCATTATCATTATCATTATCATCATTATTTACATTTTTATTTTTATTAGTATTACTATCTACATTGTCACCATCTACATCCCAAAATGATTAGCAAATTCTTATTTTTATTTTCCTTTTTGTATTTGTATTCCATTCGATTTTTCATTGATTGCATTTTACTTTTAAACATCAATCTAAATACACTTTCATCATTTTTCTAAAACATTTCAGTTATCAGAAAGCACGCAGTCCTGTGTTTATTGCATTGCAGAAAGGTTTAAATATTCGCCTCATCAACAAAAATGTTCATTATCAAGGATTTTTTTAAAACGTATTTCCAAATTTTTCCCACAATCCCGGGGAAATCAACTGTCGTTTTTGCAGTGGATATTAAATTTTACATTCTGCGTAAAACCCAAAACAAATTTAGTTTTCTAGAGGTAATCTCCTTGCTTTTTCCCCTTTTTGAGATTTAATGCACGATGCAATGTCTGTTTCGTCCCTAGACAACTTTTTACTTTTAAGACTTGGTCACGTTTCCCCGTGTAATCCCCTGGAACGCTTTCTTGCCGAGAGGTGCCCTTTTAACGTGTCAATTTTCTTTTCCGTTTGATTTTGCTTTTTTATTTTGCGGTGATGGGTTTTTGAAATTTAAATGAGCGATTTTTACTGGGGGGTTAGGATGGTGTGGGGATGAGGTAAGTTCGGATACAGCAGAATTAGGATTAGTATTTGTTTTGGTTATGAGATGCTAACAACACTTTTTTTTAAAAAATAAGAAGTATCCAGTTTTTTTAAAAGTGATTTTCCAGCAATGTGTGTGTGTGTGTGGGGTTTATAGAAGATAATAGATAGATAGACAATCATAATAGATAGACAGATAGATTTAATATCTCTCTCTCTCTCTCTCTTCTGTTTCGTCTCTCCTCTCATCCCCTTTTCCCCTTCCTCTCTCTTCTCTCCTCCAAAATTTATTTTAAAATTATATATATTTTAAAATATTATATTATAAATATATAATATATTTATAATATACTATATTGTATACATACATAATATACTATATAGGTATGATATGTAATATATTATATATTATAATTTATATATTATATATTTATAGGGGTTTGGGGGTGTGGTGGGGTGTGTGGTGTGTGTGTGTTGTGTGTGTGTGGTGTGTGTTTAATCAATGAAATTAATCTTGTTAAGTAAGCATGAAAACATTGTCTCTACTCTAGGTCAAAAAACAGAAATTTCCTTTTACATGTGCCACCTTTTTATGAATGTATTTGTGTATACTAAAGGAAATATTATTTTGAATAAGCTATTGCGCCCGTAATTTGCAATTCGTTGGCCCACATTCTTTCGGACATTTTGTAAAAGGGCGGTAAAAACCATAAAGGTTTTTGGGTTTACTTTGGGGAAAGACTTATCTAATTTCGTTATCCAAGAACATATAAAGGGAAAAAATTTTGCCTAGACAGGCGAATAAATAAATACGAATAGGCAAAGACCCAAGTGGGGAAGGGAAAGGGGGGTTAGTCAGAACTCCCTTTTAACAGCACTTTTTTTAACCCCTTTATTGTGGGGTGTGGGCCCGGAGTGAGTGATAACCCCTGGCCTACTTTTGAAAAAGGATAAAAAAATGTGTTTTGACAAGAAGTTTGGGTGACC
This sequence comes from Penaeus monodon, assembly GCF_015228065.2. Lineage (NCBI taxonomy): Eukaryota > Metazoa > Arthropoda > Malacostraca > Decapoda > Penaeidae > Penaeus > Penaeus monodon. The sequence continues at coordinate 38,843,288 of NC_051395.1, read as the reverse complement.
AATGGCCGGCGATACCACAAGGGATTTGCGACACAAAGTGGATAAAAAATTTATATCATTCGCCTTTATTCTACGGTTTTATCGAGTATTTCAGGGTCATTCTACACGAATATATATGTATTTCTCGAACCTTTTGGGGTTTATTTTCTAATATTTCAACAGCAGTTTTTAGTAATATAATTTATCTAATTTGTAGTAATAAGTGCTTGTTTATATCGGAAAAAGGAATGAAAAATACTGCTCTTTGGGTTTAATGCAAAAAGAAACTATGATTGTGTAGTTTTAGACTTTTTCGTTAATTTCACGCTTCCTTAAGAAAAAACAAGGTTGCGAGGGTATTTGGGTGGGAAGTGAGGGGGGATGTATTCCGAATAAAAGTCTCCATAAATCGATG
>NC_051395.1:38792392-38804892 GCF_015228065.2 Penaeus monodon | reverse complement strand
ACGCTGTTTTTTCTTTGTTCCTCGAATTTGTATACGAGAAATAAACTCGGCAGCAAATCCTAACCTTTCGATTTCAAATAGAATTCATAGTCAATTCTAAATCTAAACGTGCAATTTCGGTCTCTCAAATTCAAATCAGGAATATACAGAACTACACACACACACACACACACACACACACACACACACACACACACACACACACACACACACGCGCGCGCGCGCGCGCGCGTGTGTGTTTGTGTGTGTGTGTGTGTGTGTGTATACATGTATATATATATATATATATATATATTATATATATATATATATATATATATATATATATATATATATGTACATATATATATATATATATATATATATATATATATATATATATATATATATATATTATATTTGTGGTGTGTGTGTTTGTGTGTATATATATATATATATGTATGTGCTGGTCCCAAGCCCGGATAAATAGAGAGAATTATTACCTAAAAGGTACCACCGGCACTCTCCGTGGAAAGGAACTGGGGACCCTACCACGTACTCACTCCAAGAGCATCACAACATGAAAACTACAATTAAGTATCATGCTGTGACCACGGCGGCTCAGACATGAACCTACCGTTAAAAAAGAAAAAGTGTGTGTGTGTGTGTGTGTGTGTGTGTGTGTGTGTGGTGTGTGTGTGTGTGTGTTTGTGGTTGTGTGTGTATGTGTGTGTGTGTGTGTGTGTGGTGGTTGTGTGTTGTATGTTTGTGGTGTTGTGTGTTTGTGTGTGTGTTTGTGGTGTGTGTTGTGTCTATATATATATATCCTACTAATATATATTATATATTATAGAATCATTTAGATATATTATATATTGTGATATATATGTATAATATATCATGTGTGTGTATCCTCCATCCACCGCATACATCATACATACATACTACACACAGATATATACACATATATAATATACATATACTATATTATATATATATATATAATCTATTATTCTATATCGATCTAATATATTGATTAATATAATATCTATATATCAACATATATAATGATTAGATAATATATATCTTAATATAAATGTGTGTGTGTGTGTGTGTGTGTGTGTGTGTGTGTGTGTGTGTGTGTGTGTGTGTGTGTGTATTTATATAGATACATACCCATACATACAGATATATATACTATATTATTATATATCTATATACATAGTATATAATACACCACCACCACACCACACACACACACACACACACACACACACACACAAACACACACCCACACTCACTACCACACCCACACACACACCACCACACACTCCACCACACACACACCAGACACACACACACCCAAACACACACACACTACACACACCACACATACACACCACACACACACACACACCCCCATGCGCACACCACACCCACACCCACACACATCACTCACACACACCACACAACACACACCACAAGCCCACACACACACACACCGGTATGCATATATATATAAGATATAAGATATTTATATAGATATATATATATTTATATACATATCATATATATTTATAATATTATATTAATATATTACATTTATTTCTACTGTTCTTAACTTTATTTATTGTTATTGTTTTACATGGTTTATTCTCACGGAAGCGGTCCCATAAAGCATGTTTGCTCCTAATAAATAAAGGTTGTCATAGGAAACATAAAGGGGACAAATGACTCCCCGAGAATGGGGCTTATGTATTGGCGCTAATTCCTCCCGCAAATACCCTTGTTATGGGGCAGTTCGGGATTTGTTATGACACGACCTATTGTGATGATGTGGAAAAAGCGTCCGAGCGGGCAGAGGCGATCCGCTAGAGAGGAGTGACTGCACGCATATCACAAGGACTTATTGGAGGAGTGTAATACTGATCATGAACAAAATTGGTGGATCTCCGTGACAACACACACACACACCCACACCCAGACACAGACACACACAACACACCACAACACTACACACACAAATACACACACACACACACACAATCATTCACTCACAACAACATACTATAACAGGAAATAGAAACAAGGACGGTGACGACATTCCTAGCTGGAACTCTATTCATGAAACGAGTAGAACCTCCACCATCAGACTATAAATTGGCACTCGCAGTGTATACTTACTAATCTATACACACATCGTACGCCCAGAGCTGCTGGTACTATGCTACAACCACACGCACACACCCGCGCGTGCAATCATATTTATAACTATAAAAATTTATATATGTCTCACATATTGGGCCATTTAATATCTTTGTTGTGACTGGTACTGAACCTATTTATTGACTAATCCAATTCTTCAGTTTATTTTTTGTCAATAATTTACAATATCGCGCTCTGTCTCCTATGCATATACAAGTCATAAGGTGGCGTTTGTAAAGTAGCATCGTTATTAGATTACGCTTATCTGTTATTTCATCCTGTTTATTGACGTATTTAACACAATATGTGTTTCGCATATATATGATAAATAATTCCAATGGCAAACGGTTTTAATTCCTTTCGCATATGAAACATCAACCCATGTTTTTTTAAAAAAGTACAAATTGATAACTACGACAGCCCATCTTTTTACTTACGTCATGACCGCCCTCAATTAGAGACACATGTCTGAAATAATGACATCTGATCTTCAACACCACTAGTAAGCCACCTCACGTAGACGCCACTGTCAATACCATTTGAAAGTAAAGGATCCCGGCATTGGCTTTCCCTATCTGGGTCCCCAACCCGGTTGCCAGATACCAGCAAGTATTGAATCGTTTGATCCTCTACTTGCTGCGAAGCCTTGTAAATATTTCTCAAGAGTAAAACCTGTCATTTTCCCTTCCAGCTGGTTTCAGAAAGAAATTTGTGAACTCTTGGAAAATATCTCTCAGTTCCTGTTCACCTCCTTGGTATACGAATGTGTCTGAATCAACTTTAGCTCTCTTGTAACGAGAGCACTTACGCGTGGATCCGCTCCGGCAGAGTGTAGTTTATTTATAGCATATTTGCATATTCTAGTGTTATAACGTGAACCTGGCGATGAACATCCACGCCGCCCCAACCCTACCTTTAGGGGAAAAAGTGAGAAAAGAGAAAGTCCGAATTGCACTTTCTGTTTAGCATTACACATTTTTTTATGCACCTCTAGTTCCTTTTTATTTCATGCACGATATATCACGAACTCGATAACATGATATTTTCAGCTATGACTTTACCTGTCCTCCGGTCAGCCACTTGTGTCATCTGCTTACCTTTGATTTTTTTTATTTGCTTTTAAGCGGCGTTTTTTTTTCAACCTTTTTAGGTTTACGGTGAATTACCGGCTTCAGAGGAAATGGCTGTACCGTAGACTTTGGACTAGGACATTCATTAGTATCTATAATATGTACATACATCAGACCCTCTTATATATATTATATATTATATATATATAATACTATATATATATATATATATATATAGTATATATATATACACATATTTGTATTATGTATGTATGTAGATATATAGTAAAATATTATAGTATCTTATATATAATCTATATATATATTATCTATGTAATATATAATCTTTTTTGGGTATGTATAATATACACTGTATAGTACACCTATACTGCAATCATCACTTATATATATTATATATATATATCTAATATATTATAATATCTATATATACATCACTATATATTCTGTATATATTAATATATATATGCATATATATACCTATTATATATATATATATAGAATATCTAATATATATATCTATATATCTATATATATATGAGAGAGAGAGAGAGAGAGAGGAGAGAAGAGAGACGAGAGATCGAGAGAAGAGCGAGATAGAGAGAGAGAGAGAGCGATAGACAGATCGAAAATTGTTTTTTTTTTTTGGGTAGAATAGATAGATAATTTGATAAAGGGCTTGGGTTGGTGTGGATGTTCACGATATAACAATTAAAATCTCAAAATATATATATATATCATCTATAATATATAATATATAATATATATATATACTATATCTATATTACAACCTATATATGTATATATCTCTATATTATAATCTATCTATATATATAGCTTATCTATATATATATATATCTCGTATAAACCCACATCTATATGTATATCATACTTAGAGTATATTAATATCTATATCATATACTCTATCTATATTCTCTGTATGTCTCTCTATTTAATATATATACATAATCTCTGCCTATCTCTACCATATTATATATGATATCTATATATATATATATATTATAGCTAGATATATATATATATCTATAATTTTATCTATCTACAAATGTATATAATATTTTATCTATATCTTTCTCATCTACACATACTATATACATATATATCTATATATAATAATAATATATATATATTATAATTCTATATCTCTATATATGAGATATATATATAATACAAATATATCTGTGTGTATCTCTATGAATCTATATATATCTATTCTATATATCTGCTATATATAATCTATATGTCCTATAAATTCTATATCATCTCCTCCTTCATATCTCTATCATGTATATGTATATATATATCTAATCTCTCTCATATATTTCATCTATTATATCTAATGTATTGTGTGTGTCTGTTGTGTTGTGGTGTGTGTGTGATGTGTGTGTGTGTGTGTTGGTGTTGTGTGTGTGTGTGTGGTGTTGTGTTGTGTAGTGGTGCGGTGTGTGTGTGTGTAGCTGCGTGTGTGTTGTATTACTCTATACTATTATGCATTGTGGTGTGTGGTTGTTTGCTGTATGGATATATGCCATACCTACAATACATACATACATACATCATACTTACATACATACCTAAACCACCACACACACACTCACACACAACCCACACACCCAGCACAACACACACACCCACGAAGCACCCCCACAACCCCACTGGAGCACACAAACACACACACACAACCCACACACATATCTTGTATACATATATATTAATATCTATATATATTTATATCTATATATAGTATATATTCATATTATATATTATAAATATATATATCTATATTTATATATATGTATTGTAGACATATATATATATATATCTATATATATTATATATAATAATAATATATATTATACTATATTGTCAATGAGAAGGTCCTGTAATTATGTGTCCATGTCATATCCTCCTGTCCCCATCACCTAATTCGCTCATTGAGATACGTTATCACACCCCACACACACAACACACACACACAAACACACACACACACACACACTACACCACCACACGACACGACACACACACACACACACATCACACACAAAGAAACTACACTGGAAAAAACTTGATGCCACACGCAAAAGAAAAAAAAATCATGGCTATCATTTTCATCAACAATACGATTAATTAAATTAACCTATTCACGCTATCAATGACCATGCAGTGTAACTAAAAAAAAAAAAAAAAAATTCATCAGCAATTGTCTACGCCGTCAAACAGCTGGCTGGCACCGGCCTACTCCTTGCACTCGCTCGCCTGACTTCGTCGTCTACTGATGTCCTCCACTTGGGTACAATAGAAGAGGGGGGTGGGGTGAGGTGGCGTATCATGACGGGGGAAAAGGACAGTGGGGGGTCCACGATGGACCAGGTCTGGTGTGATAATGTTGGGCCTCATAAACATGACCCCAGAAGATAATCTTGTGTCCCTGTAAACCGCGGTGAACGACGGTATGCGAAGCAATTAAGGGGTGATAATCAAACGAAAGACATGAAACCGAACAAGAGGTGCTAGAAGAGACCGAAGAAGGGAAGGAAAAAAAGGACAGATGAAACCAATGTAGATGGGATGAAAGCAGAAAGAAGCATTCCAGCAAATCATTTTGACGACAAGGAAGAGAGTATAACTTTTAATGGTCCCACCCAAAAATGAAAAATTTCAATAAACAGACACATTAAGATGTGAGATCCTTTGGAAGACATTAATTACAAACATCCTAGGCCTCCAGTTGAACCAAGTAAAAGTACTGACTGAGGAGAATAATATTTTCTTCACTGACACTGCGTAAAGGAAAATCTATACTGAAGTTGGACATAACCGGTTATGCACGATGTGAGAAAGAGCGAGAAAAAAAGGGGGGGGGGGCGGTTGGTGGGAGAGAGGCCACGGAAAATGGAGAGGGAAATATATTTCCAATATCAGCCTCTGGCTTCAGATTTTATGATTCCCGTTGTCATCTCCGTCTACCATAGCAATTATTTTTATTTTGGGTTTTCAAACGAAATTATGAGAAGTTCATTCGTTGTAATAATCCCTTTAATATTGAGTACACAAAGAGAAAGTGTGAGTATATATATATAATCTAGTATATATATATATATATATCTATATATATATTATCTCTATATACTATATACATACATACATATATATATATATATATATTCTATCTACTCATATATATCTATTCAACTGTATATATTAATATATAGATTATATATATATATTTATCTATATTAATGTGTATAGATAATCATATCATATATATTATATTATAATAAATATATATACATAGGATAATATATATTACATGTGTTGATATAATATATCTATATCTATCTATCTCTATACTACATCTCTATTCTCTCTATATATCATATATTAATTATCTATACATGTATCTATAACCTCTATATCGTACCTCTATAAATATATATATATCTATATCCTATATCCTCAATCTAGCCTAAATACAATTGTGTGATATGTGTGTACTGTTTTTTATTATTATATACAATTCTACATCTATATACTACATATATATCTATCTATCTATCTCTAGTCTATATATATAATATCTATATATACTTAATATAATACTCATACTCTTATGCATCTATATCTAGTATCTATGCTTCTCTATCTATATATATATATATTATATATCTATCTATATAGAATCTATATTTTTTATATATCATAGATACTCCATTCCACTAACTCCATGGGTGTCTGTGTGTATGTATTTTTGTTCTTCATCTACCTTAATACATTATACATCCATATATATATATATCATCTATATCTTCTATATATATATATGATAGTCTCTACTCATACTTACTATTTGCAATATATCTATATTATATATATATATCTATATCGTCTATATATCTAGCTCTATCTATCTCTATCCGTGTATCTTGCTTATATATATATATATATCTCTATCTATAGCTCTATACTATACATATCTTCTAATCTATCTCTCTCTCTCTCTCTAATATCATCCTCTAACTTTCTAATGTAATAACCCCACACCCCATCCCTCCCCCACACCCCACCAAGCCCCCCCACACCCACTCACTCCCCACCCCATCCACCCCCACACACACCCCCACACCGGCTCCACGCCCGCCCACCCCCCCAACCACATCCCACGCCCACACCCCCCACGACACACCCCACACCCACGCACGCACACCACCACACCGACAGACACCACCCACACACCACACACACACACCCACACACACACCCATATATATATATATATATATATAGATATATCTCATCTATATATATCCATACCATCTATATGTTTATGTATATATATGTGTGTTGTGTATGTGTGTGTGTGCGCATACACAACACACACAATACCACACACACACACACACACACACACACACACACACACATATATATATATATAAATATTGATCTCATATACTATATATATATATATATATACTATCTATGTGTGGAGTGTGTGTGTGTGGTGTGTGTGTGTGTGGTGTGTGTGTGTGGGGTGTGTGTGGAGGGTGTGGCCATGTGTTTTTGTTTTTTTGTTTATTTGTTTCAACATGCCTTTAATCACAGCCACCTATTTATATGTATATATATACATATAGTTATAATTATCCATTTATATATTTTTTATATGTATATACTATTCATATATATATATATTATATAATATATAATATCAAGATATATAAAATATAATCTATATATATATAATATATATTATTATATCATATATATTTATTTATTTATTTTCATTTGTGTGTGTGGGGTGTGTGTGTGTGTGTGTGTGTGTGTGTGTGTGTGTGTGTGTGTTGTGTGTGTGGAGTGTTGTGTTTCTGTGTTGTGTGTGTGCGTGTTGTGTATATATTATACTTGTATATTATGCATATCTCTATATCTATATATAATCTCTATACTTATGTCTATATATACTATATATATATCTAATATCTCTATCAGGTAGTCTACTGTATCTCGCTGTTCATCGCTTCTGATATCATATACTACTCTCTTGTATCATCTATATCTCTATATATATCATATATATACATGTCATACTATACCTATAATATATCATAATATACTCTATATATATATCATCATATCTTATGTAGGTATGTATATATATACCTACTCTATGTTTGTGTGTCTGTGTGCCTGTGTTTATATACAGTATCTGCTAAATCTCACACACCATATACATACACATACACATCCCCCACACACACACTCCACCAAAGCCACACACACACACACAAGCCACACCCACACCACCAAACACACCCACCCCCACCACACAGACACACACAACACCACACATACACACACACACACACAACACCCACACACACACACCCACATTATATATATTATATATATTATATATATATATTATATATAATATATATATATATATATACTAGGATTTGGGGGTATTTTTTCTCAGTTCACAAACGTTTTAGAAATGAATATCGTGTAATACTATAGTATAAGCGAAAGAGTGGCTTCAGTAACACTAAAACTAAATATTAAGGTTCAACTTAAAGATTGTTCAGGTCTATGGCTCCACCTGCAGCCACATGATGATGAACATCGAAGCTTCTGTGAAGATGTTTCCTTTAGCCAGAAGGAGTAACAGCCCTTTACAATATTATGGGAGTTTAATGCCAAATAGGTAAAAAGACAGAATTAGAAAATGAATGACAGGGAGTAAATGCTAGGCGATCTTGCAGAGGCTCAATCACACTTAGTATCATGAATACAAACACTAGAGTGGAAGTGGACACAGAATTTGTCATCTGACATCAAAAACGAAATCGACTTTATAATTTAAGATAGGAGCGATACAGTAAAAAACTAAGAAATTATTAATAAAGTAAATGTTGGCAGCGACCATAGAATGAGTCGAGGCCGATAATTACACTAATGGTAATTAAAAACAATTAAAGCGGTTCATGACATAATCAGAAGCTGCACTTGGAATTAGACAATAAGAACGTCAAGCAAAAGCTCCAGCAAGCTCTCGGTAGAAACCAAACAGCTTATACTAAAGCGAAAGGTCATGAGAGAGAGATGATGGAAATTCAAAACTCAAATAATAAATGAGGTACCAGCATGAAAACAGCTAAAAGGAGACTCAAGAATAGGGTGAAATCAAATATATGCAATAAAGAAACCAGACGGAGAAGCGACACATAATAAGAATGAAATCATAAGAGTAGTGGAGGTATTTTACAGGAATCTATACAACTCAAATGAACAGCCACGGGTAGATGCGAACGCGGTTTTTCAAAAAAAAACTAAGACGTACCTAACCATCACACAGAAGAAATAAAAGATCGCTGGAAAGGCATGAAGAAGAAAGGTAAACCCCGGTAAACACAGATTTACTATCGACCTTATAATAAGTGTAAGAGAAATTGCAACAGTAAACTAGCCATCTTTTTTAACACATCCTAGTTGTTATGTTCAAAGTAGAGTCAGGATTGCCTAAGGCCAACGTCGTACAGAACAACAGATCTATGAGAGGAAATTAAGCGACCCCTCATCACAGTATACCACAGTAGCATTACTAAATAGGCTACCTTGCCATTATGTTTAAAAAAAAGCTCTTTAACCAATGCGTCCTCCCAGTTATGACTATGGATCAGAAACATGAACTACAACCAAATAACTAACTGGAAACTAATACGTGCCCAAAGAGGGGTGGGGAAATTGATGCAAGGAAGTAGGCCTAAGCGATTTGATGAGGCCGACGTGATCATGAACAGATCAAAATGGAAGACATCTTGGGAGCATCAAACAAGAAAATGGGCAAGTAAGGATATGACATATTCCGGATACAGGACGACCAGAAATGGACAAAAAGTAACAAGACTGGCTATGATAAATAAAGAGGCCAAGGGCAGAACAATAAAAAAAAAAAAATTTTTTTCAAGATGCCTACACCCACAAGGACGTTGGGCGATCATGGATTTCATGATTTTTTATCGGGCAATTTAGAGCGGTGGTTTTGCCGTTGCCGTTTCCGCCCGTGTTTTTATCGAGTCACCATCTCTATTTACCCAGTTCTGGACCGGCACTGACTTGGGCTGGCTTGGCCACCCATTGGCTAGTATGCAATCGAGGTGAAGTTCCTATGCCTAAGGGAACAACGCGCCGGTCGGTGACTCGACCCTCGAAGTCAGATTGCCTTCGTGACAGTCCTTGAGTCCCGATGCTCTAACCACTCCACTAACGACTCGATGCCACCGCGGCCATGACAAGTTACATGACGACTAACGAATTTGGAGTCCAAAGTTGGATGATTCAGGCTGAGTGCTGATGATATATTATATTTAACATATATTTGTCATACTTACAAACTAACTCAGATTAGGCAAAAGCCACATCTATATATGTTTGTGTGTGATTTCATATATATGTATGAAATGTATAATATTAATAATTTTTATAAGATATACACATAGGTTACTTATAGAGGCACCTGCAGCCCCAGATTGCGAGTCACGAGATGGACTTGGGAGGGTCAATGAAGGGGTTCTTAGCCTGCTGGTTTATTGTTGAAGACTAGATAGACACATAGATAGACACATTTAGATAGATATAGATAATTGGATTTAAAGATATACATAATATATGATAGATTGTCGCTACGACATATATATATATATATTATATATAAGATATTATTAATATATTTATATCATATGTATACATAAATCAGGACAGGAAAACCAACACGACTGAGAAACTTCCATTTACGCAATTGCAAACGTTTTCGGAGATACATCCTCCATCAACAGGCTACCAAAACGGAAATTATTTGATACATAATACAAATAAAAATAATAACCAAAGTCAAAACTGATGATCGTAAATGACCACAGAAAAAAGGCAGTGTAGCAAGTAAAAGGTACTAACCAAAAAGTGGGTGGTTGGTAGTGCACATGGTAAAACAAGGTGGTTGCAGTGGCATTATTGTTTAGCTGTGGTTTCATATTTCGGATATGAAGTGATTCTTCTATGATCAGTTCAAATCTGGTGAGGTGGGATCAGTATTCTTAAAAGGGTGATTGTGGAGGTAAGAGTGCTCTCTGATTACTGAGAAGGATAGATTGTTCAGCTGTAGGCCTGTTCCTGATTGACTTTGTGTTTCGAGAATGCGGTGACGGAGCCATCGTGAGGTTCATCCCACGTACCTAGCCTGACAGCTAGGACAAGTAAATAGGGAAACCACTTTCGAACTTAGTTCAGTTACACTTTTCTTTTTTCTTTAAGAAATTTCCGATAGTGTTAGAATTGTACCTATATATACATGCATATATATACATATATAAACATGTTTGTATATATATGTATATGTATATATTGAATATATATATATATATATAATTTATATTATATATTAATAATACTAATATAATACATATATGTGTGTGGGTGTGTGTGTGTAATGTATAATAAATTGTAACCATAACTATATTTATATATCTATATCTATTATACATTATATATACATATATATCTGTCTACTACATATATATATATCATATATATATATATTATATCTATTATACACATCTATGTATATCTATACAATGTTTATATATATAACATACACGCAACACACCCCCACCCACGACGCACACACACACACACACACACCACACACACACACCCACACACATATATATATATATATAAATATTAATAAATATTATCTATATATATATATATACTCATACACACACACACACACCACACAACCCACACACAAACGCACACACACACACACACACACCCCACACCGACGACACACACACACACCACCACACACATTTATATATAATATATATATATATATATCTAATATATATATATATATATGATAGATTAGATTCGATATGATAGATAGATATTACACATATGTATCCATATAAATCTGTATAATCTAATCATGTATATCTTCTGTATATATCTATCTATAAAATGGATATTATATCTTCTATATATCTAAATATATATATATGCATTTTATATGTGTATGTATATATTTATATATCTGTATCTATATACTTCCAGTATTATTGTATCATATATCTATATATATATCTATATATATATCCCCACTCTATATCTCATATAGATATATATACTATATATATATATATT
>NC_051395.1:38774892-38782392 GCF_015228065.2 Penaeus monodon | reverse complement strand
GATCCTCCGCCTGGTACGGTGATTTATCAGCGGAATCTGTTGTGATTATTTCTTCTAACGAACTTCAACCGAGTCCAGAACATTGAGAGGCGACAATGGAGGTTGGGAGGGGTGTAGGGTAGATTGTTACGTTGAACGGAGCGGTGTGTTTTGGATGATTCCGACGTACTTGTTGGTGTGTTCTGTGGTGTTGAACAGCCAGTTATGCCTGATGCTGAGGATTGCTGTGGGTCTGTTAGAAATAATATAGTAGTGATTGTTGAAGTCAGTTTTCATAATGTGCATGGTGCTAGTGATAAATACCTGTGTCAGAGGATGACTGTCATACTCGATTATGACAGTGACATAATGTAAGGTGCTTTCACCGACAGATTTCATGGAATATTCTGGTAAGTTCGGTAGAATAACTTGAAGGTGAACTGTAACAAAAGAGCTGAAAAGAAATAATGCCCTCTATCGCATTACGCAGCCATCTGTATAAATAAATCGTATTTAAATGAAAGTGCTGATCTCCTACAAAGTGAACTGGCGGTGTCCCGATGTACAAAGAATAGCCTCGCACGCAGTAGATTGACAATGAAAAATACAATATTAGTTTTTATTGTTTCGCTCTACATAACATCACTTTTTATTACAAATGCATATTATTCAGTGAAACATTTAATTACCTCGAGTTTTTTTCTTGTGAATCATTTTTACAATAATGAGCTAATAATGATAATGATGTAAGGATGGATGATAGTGATGCAATAATCATTACCCTTGATTGTAAAAAATAAAAGTAGAGGGTAATCAGAGAGCGCTAGTTCTAATCTCCCTGACTTACTCTTCCATTTAATATATCCTACTTAGTTTACGCACAACCCTGACGATAAAGACGAACACGTTTGTCAACAAGATTTAAGCAAAGTTTAGTAAGGGATTTTGGTATTTTTGATAGGTTTGCCCATGAGTTAGTATGAAGAGATTTTGACCTGCCCAATTTAAGAAATCTACTCTTCATCCAACCTCAACTCTTAGTGCTGTATAAGCATAAGTTTAATTGGCGGATTGTGATAAATTTGATGGGTGACTGAGTATGGACAGATTTTGGTGATTCGATTATAGTTTGATTAACGCCTACTTAATATACATCTGTAATAGCATCTTAACAGAACAGATGATCCTTCTACATGTTCCTAAACCTAATAATAAACCAGGACATAAGTTAATCTGTCTAATTCTGGAGAGTAATAAATGATTTTATGCAAATTAATACTATATACAATGATTGCGAAAAGTCAATAGCAGCATAAGTCGTGCTAATAGTTGCAGTAATAGTAGTAGTAGAAAAGACTAATAATGGTAACAAAATACAAAACAGCAAGGTTCAATAGTAATTACTTCAACCGTTGTTATCAGAACGTTGTGAGTCACGCTATGTTTAAGTCACTTGGGATATTGCACCGGTGTCAAAAGGTTGGTGATTGCACCTCGGCAGTTTGGTCCATTTTCCTTCTCTTGATTGCAGTTTAACGGTATTTTGTTTTAATTTCCAGAAAACAGGATGTGGATATTGTGTGTCAATGCTATCATTATTGTTAGCATCATAAATATCGCTTTTTGAAAAACATGACCATTACCATTTCTTATTATCTATCTACGAATACTAATTGTTCTGTTTTTCTGTTGTTATAGGTTATCATAATTTATATGATATTTATATCATCATTGTTATAAAACATTATATTGTGGTGTGTGTGTGTGTGGTTTGTGTGTGTGTATGTGTCTGTGTATGTGTATGTGATGTGTATGTAGTATGTGTATGTGTATGTGTGTTTGTGTGTGTGTCGTGGTGTGTGTGGTTTTTGTGTATATATATAATAATATATCATATATATCTATATAGTATTATATATAGATATAATATCTCTTATGTTAGCTATCGTGATCGTTTATATTATTGCACTGATAATCCGTTTCTATTTAACAGTCCCGATAACTCATCGGCATTCCTTAATTATTATTTTGCTGAACAGTGATGATTATTGTTATCATTGGTATTGTCATTAAACCATTATCATTATCCCTATGATTATTATATCGCCATTTTAAAAGATTTTAATGCTAGTTTGTTAGCATTTTTCGTATATGCATAATTCTTTTTTCAGAGATGAGCCACAATTTTCGAAACTTGTCCACACTTTGATACATAAGTGTTGCATGCGCAGCGACCTTACGCGAAAAGTTAACAAGCGTCCAGATGAAAGAATGTGACTGCTGACCCTCGGGTACAGCTTTTTAGGCCAGACCTCTTGCAAACATTTGACTGCTCTCCCTGCAAAATAACATTAGATTTATCAGTTAGGTAACGTTTATTTTCTGGCATTAATAAAATTGCTGACTAACTGTGATTTTTTTCTAGAATAGAAAATCCTGTTTAATGTCATATTAAAAGATCTAATACTGTACTAATAACAATCATATTAGTACACATAATGAAGCATCATCACCAATCTTATTGGTTCTGAGTGTTTCATCAATTTTAAAATGATACAGCAATCCGTCCAGCTGTTTCCTTATTTTCCCGTTCACTTAATACATATTCAATCAAATGAATTATTTAGCTGTTTTCAAAGAATTTCTATATTTCCCGTCTGTCAGATTCTGAAATTTCTCTCTCCACCCCCCACCTCTCTCTCTCTTTCTCTCTCTCTCTCCTCGTCCACTCTCATCTCTCTCTCTCTCTCTCTCACTCTCTCTCTCTCATCTCTCTCTTCTCTCTCTCTCTCTCTCTATACTCTCTCTTCTTTCCACACCCGCGTAGGTGACTGATATCTTGTTCACCTTCCCAGTAAATTAATCAAAATGAACGCGAACCCCAGCAAGATATGTTGACGTCTGCTACATCCTGTCCCTTTAAGAGATAATGATGGTGGCAGATACCCTCGGGTGAAGCAACCGCCCATTGACAGAACATAAGACTTTAAACGCCGGGAAGCCCGACTTCGCTTTGTAAGAAGGGCCTCACCTTTCCCTCACACTGCACCGCCGGAGTCTCCCTCGTCCCCATGCCCCGAGGGAGAGGGACTAGGAGCAGGTGGCTTTCATTGTTCCAACCTGAATTTAGGCATTGGGTTACGATTTTTAGGCGAAGCTTGTAATACATTTTCTCTTTCTAGCTCTGTTTTATTCCTTGATTGCCCTATGCTTCCGTTCATTTTAACTGTGGTTTCTGATCTTCCTATCTTTTCTTCATTGCCCCCACCTCACTCATTTTGTCACGAAGAAGCCTGCGAAAAGGACACGGAAATATAAAAAAAACGCAGCCGGTGACGTTATATTACTTAGTTATTCTTTTCCATCATAATATATTGTGCTTTGACAGTCATAATTTCTATATCTCACGATATACCTTATAATTGGCATACATCTTGGAACTTTTCAATAGGAGGGTTCTGAAATAAACCACTGTTTCTAAAGATTAATCGATTAATACCTTAGGATTTGCTGTTCCTTTTAACATGATGACGTCTAATAATGTGAAGTGAATTATTTCAGAAGACTTAGAACTCCATGCCTATGTATGTTTGTGTGTGTGTATGTAAAAAAAAAAAAAAAAAAAAAACCTTCTTATCTATACTATATATAATATCTATCTATCTATATCTCTATATCAATCTATGCTCATAATATACATACCTATTATATGGGTGGTACACACGCACGCACACACCCACACCACTCACCAAACACACACACACACACACCTACCCCACACAACACACATATATATATATATTCATATATACATATTTATATATATAATCTATATATCTATATGTCTATACTTTATGATATATCTAAACTATACAAAAATATAGGCGTATATATGTACATATAACATAATGCATATATAATCTATGTGTGTGTGTGTGTGCATACATATATATGCACATGTATATGTACATATATACGCTACGATTTTTTTATACAGGATTTCGTGCCACCACTGATATAGCGTTTGACGAACCTACCGTGCGACCAATTTTAGTTCTGTAGTTGGCTGGGGTCTTTTATACTGGGGTTTATGCCATTGATCCTTCCCCCAGGGGGGTAGTTTGTTACTTAATTCATTTCAATCTAACATGGTATTCGCCGCTAATGATCTTAGCTGTTAATGCGGTAGATATATCTAATCATCAATTAATCTCACCCACCATCATCTCTAACGAACACTCACGCAACTACGAATATAGTTTTGATATTAACCTAAAATTGTGCCATTCTGTTGCGGTGCTCACGCAACTTACTCACGTAACGATGTCGCGTGCACGGATGCCACACTCGCATGCGGCGATTCCGTACATTCATATAGCACATGCACGTTTTTATATATCTTCTCTCCCTATATATATATACACATATATATTGTGCTATCACGATGCGGTGTTTGACGAACTACTTGGCGTCATATTGACACCATGTAGTTGACTGGTGTGACCAATAATCCTCCCCAGGGGAGTAGTTGTTTAAGTAATCATTGTTGGTGGTTCTCAACTCACCATCATATCTACCGTAGGTTTGATCTACCCAATATAGCAAATCCGTGCGATGTGCAGGTGCATGAAAATACACACACATTCACATGGGTGCAATGTGCGTGCGGATTTGCAAGGATTTTCTATCTACATATACATGTGCATTTATATATATATATATATATATATATATATATATATAATATCTCTATCTCATCTATATAATATTTATTTATTTTGTTATTTTATTTTTTAATTCTTATATGTTAATAAAAAAAACATTCACACACACAACTTTGCCACGCCCGATACCCTCACACACGCACACTCGTAGAATCACAATAGACGGGGGGAAGGGGGAAACTACTGGATTTAGTACTATTCAAACATAAGGTACCCGTTTGAAGTCACATTGAATGAAGTAGATGTTCCATTATCAGATTTACTATAAACATGGCAAACGTTTTTTTTATTCCATAGAAGTGGATACAGGCAATACTCCCCTCCCCTCACCTCCTTGTCGCGGATTTTCCTCGATCATTATTCTTTTTTGAATTTCAAGAGAGAAAAAATAAATCTATATGAACCATACACGGGAAGAAGGCCAACTTAGGACACGAAAAGCGTCTCTAGCTTCGGCGAAAAAATTAAAAACGAGGAATGATGCGTGAGCTGATGTGTATTGCCGTGGACAGCAGTCAGGTTTGCTTGCCCAAGCCTCAGGCAAAATGACCTTCCAGAATTAATTTTTATTTGCTAACGCTTTTTTTCCACACTTCATGATAATAGCACCCTTACTGAATAGAACTACAGACGCACAGCACGACAAATAAGACCTGCACTCCATCCCTTTACACGCTTTACAGAGTTGAAAAAATGGTTAGGAGTGTTGAATAGACATCCAATCAAATGAAAAGGAAATGCCATCTCATGCAATTGGGCGTTTCATGCAGACACACAAACTATCTGTACTAGGTAGAGGGAATGCAGTTAAGGATAGAGAGTGATTTTAGCAACACAGGTGCGAATAATGATAGTTACCATTTCAGTATTACTTTATGGAAGCAAATGTTACTAGTGGACTGTTGGGGAAAAGATGTAAGGTGTTTTGTCAGGACTGCTAATATCATCATCAAGAGGCTAATGCCAAGGTGGTTGCATGGCCGCATCCACCCTTCGCTTCCAGCCACGAAGATCCCTCGAGGCGAGTCTCCAGGCAGGCCCACGGTCGATCTCTAATTCCTCGGCGAACAGTCTCGGTCGAGCTGCCCAGCCATGACTCAGCTGGGTCGTCCCCAGGCCTTCTTTCACACCAAGGTTGTCTCGCAAAGAGACAACCTAGGGGCAGGGTCGTCCACAGGAAACGAGCTAGGTGCCCTAATTAGCCTGAGCGGGGATCCCAGATTATGCATGTAACAGATCCCATACCATCGCACGGTGTAACTGTCAGTTGGACCTGTGTCCTGCCCACTGTACGTCCTGATCCGGCAAAGGGACTTGTTATAAAAACCATCAAACGAGACTCCAGAACTTGATATCGTCCAGGTTCGCTTCCCATAGAGCAAAACTTGGCAGTATCAGGGCCTTGAAGACACGTAGCTTGGTCCTTCTGCATAGGTACCTACTAAATGCTCTTGTTGATCGAGATCATGGCTCCTGCCAGACCAATCCGTCTATTGACTTCTTGGTCTGACATCCCGAAATGGACTAGCTACTACCAATGATGTAAAACTCTCTGTAACTTCACGTCGTCGCCGCAAGCATGGATCTACTGAATGGGTTCCCATAACAGACCCCTAAAATCCTGAATCTTGGTCTTGGTCCAGGAGACCTCTAGGCCTAAGGGCTTTGTCTCATTACTAAATGCATCAAGAGCAGCCACCAATGACTCCAAGGAATCAGATAAGATAGCAACATCATTGGCAAAGTCAAGGTCTGAGACCTTGATATTACCTAGTGTTACTCCACACTGACTTTGGTTAGTAGCCCTGCCCATTATCCAGTTTCATACAGGTGTTGAAAGTGTTGGTGCAAGGACACAGTCTTGCCTCACCCCTGAACTAACAGAGAAGTTTCAGTACCAGTATAAAGGCTTGCTAATAGGCCAATAATCTGCGTTGGAATTCCCTTGAGTCTCAGGATCTCCCATAGCGATTCCCGATGCACCGAGTCAAACGCCTTCTTGAGGTTGATATAGGTTACAAGCAACTCACGACAGTGTTCCACAACAATTACTCGAAGTGCTAGTATTCGGTCTATTGTGACTGCCAGATAAATCCAGACTGCTCTGGTTTCTGATCCTTCGTAGGTGGTTTTGATCCATTTCATAATAAATTGGGCCAGAACTTTGCCTGTATGCTGGGCATGTTGCCACAGTTTGCCTACAATCTCAATGACCGCTTTCCCTTCCAGAGAGGGATGACCATGCCCTTCAGCAGGTCAGGGGGAAATGATCCCTAGACTTCCAGATGGCATGTCAGGACTGTTGCAGGCCCGGTGCCATAGGTATCCCCCCAGCCTTTAGCAGTTCATCAGGGATAATCACATATGCCTCTGCTTTCCTCCCACTTCTTCAGCTTGGAAATCGCATTTCTACTCTAACCTCCGTCATGAAGGGTGGGTGGGTCCGGGCACAGGTTTTTGACATCGCACTCCGGTAAACCCTGCATTCTGGGATCCTCCATCCGTGCTGAAACAAGAATGTGGTCGATCTCCCTGCCCACTTGTACCATATCGCTGTACCATGTCCCTCGATGCAGATTGAGCGCTAGTAACCAGGAGCCAAATATCCTCATTTTTTTCTGGACCTAGCAAAGTCCTGAGAAGGAGACTATTCTCGCTGCTGGATCAACTCCCGAGCCATGGAGCGACGACATCTCATAGCCAGCTCGGTCACGCGGATACACCACATTGAAGAGTCACCCAGAACAATGCGAATATCTCACTGGGCACAATTGTCTGCCACAGATGTGAGTTTGGC
>NC_051395.1:38759206-38764206 GCF_015228065.2 Penaeus monodon | reverse complement strand
CAGAAAAAAATAAGACCTGCACTCCATCCCTTTACACGCTTTACAGAGTTGAAAAAATGGTTAGGAGTGTTGAATAGACATCCAATCAAAAAAAAAAGGAAATCCCATCTCTGCTTTGGGCGTTTCTGCAGACCACAAAACTTCTGTACTGGGTAGGGAATGCATTTAAAGGGATAAAGTGTTTTTTACAACACGTGCGAATAATGATATTACCTTCAGTATTCTTAGGGAAAGCAAAGTTACTAGTGGACTGTTGGGGAAAAGATGTAAGGGTGTTTTTCAGGACTGCTAATATCATCATCAAGAGGCTAATGCCAAGGTGGTTGCATGGCCGCATCCACCCTTTGCTTCCAGCCACGAAGATCCCTCAAGGGCGGTCCCAGGCGGGCCCCGGTCCTCTCTATTTCGCACAGGTCCTTTTTGAGCTGCCCAAGCCATGACCTCCGGGTCGTCCCACCCCTTTCCCCCAAGGGGTTGTCTCGAAAAAGAGACAACCGGGGGGAGGGTATCCCAGGGAAAGGGCTAGGTGCCCATATACCTGAACTGGCGACCCCCAATTATGCATGTACAGATCCCTGCCAGCCAGGGTGTAACTGTCTTGGAATGTGGCCCCTGCCAACGTCAGCATATCCGGCAAAGGGACTTTTTAAAAAAGCCATCAAACGAGACCCCAGACACGGGAATCGTCCGGGTTTCGTTTCCAAGTGCAAAACTGGAGTATCGGGGCCTTGAAGACCATAGCTTGGTCCTTCGCTAGGTACCTACAAAGCTCTTGTTGATCAGTTCAGGGCCCCGGGGTTGCCAGCCCAAACCCCGTTATTGACTTCTTGGTTTGACAGTCCAAGTTGGACTACGCTACCAAGGAGAAAAAACTCTCTGTAATTTACTTCGTCGCCGCAAGCATGGATCTACTGAAGGGGTTTCCATAACGCCCCTAAACCTAATTTTTGGTCTTGGTCCTAACCTCTGCCTGGGGGTTTGCTCATTTACTAAATGCACAAAGCAGCCCCCAAATGACCCCAAAGGTCAGATAGGTGAACATCTTGGCAAGTAAAGGTTGAGACCTTGATATTACCTAGTTATCCACATTGACTTTGGTTAGACCCCTGCCCTTATCCGTTCATACGGTGTTGAAAAGTTTTGGTAAGGACACAGTCTTCCCTCACCCCTGCAAACAGAGAATTTTGAAGACCCCCCCAACTTTTCAGCATTTCAGACCAGTATAAAGGTTTGAAATGGGCCCAAAAATCTGCTTTGGGGAA
The DNA here is from genome assembly GCF_015228065.2 of Penaeus monodon. Taxonomy (NCBI): domain Eukaryota; kingdom Metazoa; phylum Arthropoda; class Malacostraca; order Decapoda; family Penaeidae; genus Penaeus; species Penaeus monodon. The sequence continues at coordinate 38,762,944 of NC_051395.1, read as the reverse complement.
TTCCCCTGATTAAGATTCCCATAGCATTCCCGAGCACCGAGTAAAAGCCTTCTTGATTTTGAATGGGTTTTACAAAAAACTCCGACGTGTTCCACAATTACTCGAATTGCTAGTATTGGGGTCTATTGGGACGCCGGGAGTAAACCCGCTGCTTGTTTCTGATGCCTCGTAGGTGGTTTGTGGATCCTTTTTCGAAAAAAGTGGGCCAGAATTTTGCCTGGTTGCGAGCAGGGGAATGCCACAGTATTGCTCCATCTCAATGAACTGTTTTTCCCCCTTCAGAGGGGGTGACATGCCCCCCCAAGGCAGGGGGAATGAACCAATGCCAGAGGCAGTCAGGACTGTACAGGCCTGAACCAATGGGTTCCCCCCAGCCTTTAGCGTTCACAGGGTTCCCCTTCCCTGCTGCTTTCCCACTCTTCAGCTTGGAAATGCCATTCAAACCCTCCGTCGGGGAAGGAGGTTCCTCACTGATGGGGGGGGTCCGGCACAGGTATTGTGACATTGCACCCCCGGAAACCCTCAGTTTGGGGGGAAATCCTCCCACTGCTAAAAGAAGTGGTCGACTCCTTGCCCCGACCCATATCGCTGTACCCTTCCCGATACAGGTTGGAGCGCTAGTACCGGGACCAAAGATCCTCATTTTCGGGCCCTACAAAGTCCTGAAAAGGAGATATTCTCCTCTGGGATCAACCCCCGAGCCATGGACCGAAAGACACTCATGCCCCCGGTCACAGCCGGATACCACATGAAGTCACCCAAAAACATGCAATTCTCAGGGACAATTGTCTCCCACAGATGGGTTTGGCGTGAAGCCTCTTTCCTAAAGTTTCCCTACAGGGTGAGAACATATACAGCAATAAGAGACTAAAGCCAAAAGATGCTTCACTCTCAATCCCATAATACCTTATAAACGGTTCACCTAACTACCGGGGCTAATTTGGGTGGAGAGGGAAAGGTACACCCTGGGGGTGGTGACCATGCTGGGGCCCCAACCAGTATGGTAAACCCACCCATACTGTTGTGCTGCTATAGGTCTTCTCCCCTCTGAGGGGGCAGCCCCTCAACCCCCATCGTTCAATTCCCAATAGCGGGGTAACTGCTCACCCCTGCCAAAAGGGCCCAATGTTCCCCCCCGGAAAAGTTGCCTGGGGTTAAGCTGGGGCAATCACCCCGGGCGCCCCCATGCGGGTGGGGGGGACAGCCCCCCTCCCCCAGAAAACCCATTTATTTGGAGCTTTGCCAAGGGGGTTTTTTGGGGGAAGGAGGACGGGAAAGGCCCCCCTTTCCTGAGCCCCCCAAAACCCCCCAGGTGGTGGGGGGGCTTTTTTTGGGTAGGGGCTGGGGATGTCCATAAGTCAGTGGGCATAGCTCCAACCTCTGGGGCCTCCTCGGTCCAAAAATCCCCAACAGTTTAGCGGGACGGCCAAGGTGCCCATTACCCATTTGGGGACCCGGGAAGGAGGCACTGCGTCTCGATGCAGAGGCCCGTGACCGGGAGGGGGGACTTTTGCAAGCTTCCCTTTTTCGCTTAGGCTAGCCAATGGGGCAGCTGAAGTGAAAGGCAAAAACAGCATTAACACTATCTAGGCTACCACACCATCACTTCACATCACCTTGTGCATGAAGCACCCACCCACTGCCTATATCACTCGTGCCTTTTCAGTAATTATTTGTATGGGACATCATTGTTGCTGCCATCCTACCACAAAAATATAGTAGATATGTGTAGGACGATGCATTCTTTTAGGCCTGTGGAATTTTGTAATTTTTCTATAATTATGAAAGTTATTCCCAGTTGATAGTGTTTTGCCTTCAAGTGATGAGTCTTTACAGTACCTTATATGCAAACAAAAATTCTGAAGATACAAATGTGTCTACACATCACTTTGGTAAATTATATTGAGTCTTCTCTGTAGCCACATATTTTCACGTATTAGTCGAATAGCACAAGAAAATGTATGGAATAAGCCAAATCTTTCAAGTGCCCAATCATGAAGGGGTATCACTTAACAACAACTTATTTATTGTTTCAACATTACCCATACAGAGGTATGGGTAAGTTCTAGAAAAAATAAAATGAAATTATACTGTCATGTTGATCACCTTTGAAACCCAAAAGCCTGGCGCGAGCCCCAAAAGTTAACGCCAACACATACCCCGGTACAACCACCTCCAAACATCACGCAATGAGGCCCCTGATAGCTTTAAAAAGGTTGGCTCATTTCTTTTGTGATTGCATCATAAAAAAATTATAAAATTTTAGGCACATCTAGAGTCGCAAGCGAAAGAACTAAAACTCATTATTGGTGTATACACTACCCGTTCTGATGTGCTTCGCTAAAGCAAATTATGTTACATATACACTGTTACAAACACGCATGTGCATCCATAAACACACACAAGTCTCTCTCTCTCCTTCTCTGTCTATCTTTCTTTCTCTCTCTCTCTCTCTTTTTCTTTCTCTTTCTCTCTCTCTCTCTTTCTCCCCTCTCTCTCTTGCTCTTTCTCTCTCTCTTCCCCTCTCTCTCTCTCTTCTCTCTCTCTCTCTGCCAGAGAGAGAGAGAAGAAACATACACACATATTTTTTTTATTCTTTTTTTCTGTACACACATACATACACACACCACAATATATATATATATATATATAATTTTATAATATATAATATATAATAATATATTATATATTTTTCATGCTATTATGTATGGATACACACACACACCAACCACACCCACACACAACCCCCACACACACACTCCCCACACACACCACACACAACATACCAACACACACCACAAAACACACATTACTAATATAATAATTATATTAAAATATAAATTAAAATATTTTAAAATTAATATTATGTATATAATTTAATAATATTATATATATAATATATTATTAATATTATATATTATATATATATATATTATATTCATGTGTTAAATATATATCCTATTGGCAACCTTTTAACTAAAACCCCCCTCTTTGGCCTTATTCCCGCAAACTTTTTTTTTTTTTGGGTTTAATTTTTTTAAATTTTTGTTCTCCATTTTTACATTGAAAAATTTTCAAAGAAAACGCTGGAAAACACTTACCGAAAAAGTCACATGACTGGGGGCCGTTAAAGGGGGGGAGCTAAAGACATAATTTTTTAATAATTTACTCCTAGGCTATTTTCGAAATAAAAAAAAAAATCCTCTTTTTTTTAATGATAATGGAGAGTTCCTTACCATTAAAGTGGTACGTGTGCTTTCACAAAACACACCCCACACACACCGTATAATTTCGCATATATATTATATATATATAATATAATATATATTATATATATATATATATATATATATAATATTTAATTAATTTTATAATATATATATATTATTATTATATATAAATTTTTTATAGATTATATATAATAAATAATATTAATTATATATATATAAATTTTAAAATATATATATATATATAATATAATTTTTATATATATATTAAAATTTATGTGTGTGGTTTGTGTGTGTGTGTGTGTGTGTGGTGGGTGTGTTTGTTGTATAATTAATATAATATATAAAAATATATATATTATATTTATTATATATAAATAAAATATATATATAATAATTATATATATATAATATTATATATAATATATATTTAATATATATATACATAAAATAAATAAAAAAATATTTTGTGTGGTTTGGGGGTGTGTGTGTGTGTGTGTGTTTGTGGGGG
>NC_051395.1:38649165-38654165 GCF_015228065.2 Penaeus monodon | reverse complement strand
ATAATAATAACAATAATAAAAATAATAATGATAATTATGATAGTGATAATAATAATGATAATAATAATGTCAATAATAATAATGATAATAATAATAATAATAATAATAATAACAATAATAATAATAATAATAATAATTATTATTATTATTATTATTATTATTATAACAATGATAATTATAATAGTAAAGAAAAATATTAATGATAATAATAGTAACAATAATAATAATAGTAATGATAATGATAATAATAATAATAAGGATAATAATAATAACAATAACAGTAATTGTAATAACAAATACAATATAAATGATAATGAAAATGAGAATAATAATACCAATAACAACAATAATAACGGCAACAATACTGCTGCTAGTACTGCCTATTAATGATAATAATAATACTGATAATAATTATACTGATGATGATGTGATAATAATAGTGATAATGATAATAGTAATAATGATGATGATGATAATAATGATAATAATAATAATAATAATAATAATGATAATAATAATAATAATAATAATAATAATAATAATAACAATAATATCAGTAATAATATTTACCATTAATGAACAATGATTATTATAATGATAAGAATAATCTGGTGTAACATGTTTCGTCCGTCCACATATATTGTATATTCAACATACCATATATTTTTCCAATAAACAACCATGTGCTTTACAGAAATGTCCAACCAGGCTTGCCATTATCCTTTCCACATTAGGACATTAAATAAAATATTTTGCTTGTTAATCCGTCACTTTAGAGTTTATGGATTCTATCATCATTATTTCTTTTACTCATTTGGCCAGTACCTCCGGACATTCGTTTAATGTGCACCGTAACCTCATTTGCAAGTCTCTTTTCCTTCCAATTCTGGCTTATGATTGTTGACTTTCATCTCCTACTAATTTGACTTTGAATTAGCGTGTTCCTGTTCCATATGTTGGCTTTGCGAAACCCTTTGCTCTCTTTTTCTCTAGGTTTCTGAGAATTCACCACCGTTTACGCATGCTATGTTTAATAACCTTTAGAAATGTTTAAATACGTATCCACGCACACGCACGAGTGATACTGTGTGCATACATATATTCAGACACACATATGCGCGTAAATATACAAACAAATATATATTTTTTAACTTATTCATCTATTCGTTTATTTTCCTTATTTTACCATTTATCATTTTCTACTCACGGGTTCGCTTTGTAGATCTTTGCACATGTGCAAAGATATGACATACTTTAAGAACTTAAGGGGGTGGTCAGGATATAGGAAGTTCAGGCGCATATAAATTACTGTTACATATGGTTAAGTAAAAACTGTGTGCGTGTAAACATACACATACACACACACACACACACACACACACACACACACACACACACACACACACACACACACACACACACACACACACACACATATGTATGTATGTATAGGTGCATATATATATATATATATATATATATATATATATATATATATATATATATATATATATAGCATATACATAAGTGGACCACGTGGCTGTCTGCCACGTGGCTCCAAGGCCCAAATAGGAACCATTCACTCAGCGAGGGCGTAGATGACAATTATATCTGATCTCATTTGACCCTTCAGTTCGTGTCCAAGGCGCGGCGTGGTAAGGTCGACCTAGCCACCCCCTCCGGCCAGGCTGACGCAATATAGCATATACATAAGTCTATTTCTGTTATCAGTGGACCACGTGGCTGTTTGCCACGTGGCTCCAAGTCCCAAACAGGAACCATTCACTCAGCGAGGGCGTAGATGACAATTATATCTGATCTCCTTTGACCCTTCAGTTCGTCGCCAGTGACCAGCGTGGTAAGGTCGGCCTAGGCCTCTCCCTCCGGTCTGGCTGACCTGACCCTTGACCCAGCATACAGCCATGCCCATATATAGACATTGTCTCGTGTGTTCCATACTGTGTGTGTCCACCACCTGCAAAGAAGAAAATCCGCTTGACCGTTACAAGACACGTCAAAGAAAAAAACGTGTAATTACACGTTTGGGCCCCCCTTTTCTATTATTTCTTTTCCCTTCCTTCTTCGCCTATACATGTGTTAAGCCGTTGTTTTTTGTTGGGTAAATAGTGCTAAATGACAGCAAATGGCACGTTCTCACACTATTCCCTTCACCCTCAGATCGCATTTCCGTGTGATCGAGTATGTGGTCAATAAACATGAATATCGTTCGTTAGTTAAGTAGTTAATTAATTTCTCTCTTTTTTAGAGATTTACGTTGTTTCATCTGCAATGAATTTAACGCGTTCGTGATTTTATCTTATCACGAAAATCATTTCATTTTATCTCGTTCCTCCCCTCACCCAGACCTGACCGTGCTTTCTCTTTCACTTGTGGTTAGTTGGTTGTGGTCTTGACCTGACCTCACCTTTTCCTATTTCTGGTCAAACCTAGGGGATTAACTGTAAATGTTACATTGCTTTTTGGTGACACGTTCTAACGGTGCTAGAAAGATAGAACGTTATTATAATTCACTATATTGAATATAGTGTAAGATCTCCCCCATATCATAGTGCACAGGATTGCCGATATTACCCCGGGGTTGTGTAAACGCCTAATAGATCTGCGCTCCGACGTTCGGGATGTAGGTACAGGTAAAACCAAAGTTATTCCATTTGATCGGCAACTTGAGTCAGTGTGACCCACGGTTACGTCCATTGATTAATGTAGGACTAGGGTTTAAGCTAGTATATTCATTCACTTATTTATCACACCCTTCTCACCCTCTTGACGTCGCTAGCATGTTTTGGGTAATTCCCAAGCAATCATGTGATTCACAAATATCCGTAAGGAATGTTGCGAGCACCCATCACAAATACGCAGAAAAGAGCAGGTTATTTATAGATTTTCCTGGCTCGAGTCGCTTCAGTCAATGTATGGCATTTTGGGTATAGCATCCCCCTGCCGATGAAGTCTAACATGCATAGCTAGACAGGTACCTCAGCAGTTCAGATTGCTGACCCTGAGAAGATTCACTTGTTAAATAGCTTGCAAATATTTTTTTCATGTCACCATTCATTCATGTATACATTCACGCTAGCTGTCACTCACACACGCATACACACACACTCACCTCACTCATCCATGCAGGAACAAAGACACTGAAACCTTTTCATTAATAGGGTTGGGTGCAGTGTTAGTGCCAGCATAAAGATTTATGATGTATCTCTTTAGCCCGCAATTTTGTCAGTCGTGACAAGTGACTCATACATGATGTACAAATTACATTTATTTCTTCTGTGTGACGACAGTGGTTCAAGTAAATCCTTGCGGATTGCCGTTGTCGTTTCCCTTATCTACTCTCATATTTATCAGAGACGGTTGGTAGTTCAAGCCAGATCCATGCGGATCGCTACTGACGTCTCCCTCTTCTATTTTTTCTTTATCCTTGTGATGAAAAGACGAAAATAAATTAAAAACGAACATTAAAAACTGCAGATTTTTATAAATAACCCGGCTAGTGGTACTTAACACCCTCTCTTCTCTGTTGCCTTTCCTTTTCTCTTACTCTGGCCCTTACCTGTATGATCTGGTTCCTCGACTATATATTGCAGTCAGACCGATGATAGCCGACACGTCACCAAAGAAGGACCCTGCTGCAGAACTGGTCACCTTAGGATGCTGTGGGAAGGATGTCATCGGAGGATCACCATAGGCCTGCTAACCAGGAGGTTCGTCAGAGCAGGTGTTAAGCCATTCCGTGATGTAGTGGACCGGCGCTGCCTGCCAAGACGCCTGTAAATCCAGCAAAGGACCAGGAACTCGCCAGCGTAGGTACCAGTCACCCCAGGATGCTGTGGATGGGCGATGCCTGGCGGACGCCAGCAGATCCAGTCAACACCAGGAGCTCATTAGCGCAGGTATCAGCCGCCCCGAGATGCCGACGCCCATAGATCCAGATGAAGATTATGAGGACGCGAGAAGGACCTAGACAAGATCTGTGAGGACGTGTAGACAAGGACGCCGCCGAGTCAGGCCTGGATGAGGACTACAAGGAAAATCTAGACGAAGCCGAAGTTGAGGACCTGTGCAAGACTTCCGAGGATGTGTGGACATCGAGGACAGACAGATTACACCAAGGACCAGGAGGATGAGGACGACAGGGATGAGCAGCCATGAAGATGCACCAGGACAACGCATGAGAACGAGACGACTAACCATATTAGGTCACCCTTGGGGCAATTCAAAGGAGCCTCGAGGGCGAGGCGCGAGTAGGTGGCCAAGCAATATAGCATATACATAAGTCTATTTCTGTTATCAGTGGACCATGTGGCTGTTTGCCACGTGGCTCCAAGTCCCAAATAGGAACCATTCACTCAGAGAGAGCGTAGATGACAATTATATCTGATCTCGTTTGACCCTTTCAGTTAGTCGCCAGTGACCAGCGTGGTAAGGTCGGCCTAGCCCTCTCCCTCCGGGCTGGCTGACGTGACCCTTGACCCAGCCTACAGCCATGCCCATATATCGACATTGTCTCGTATGTTCCATATTGTGTGTGTCCACTCTTATTAATAAAGAGTCACGCCATTAACCAGTATAACTACCCTCTGCTCACCAATGTACTAAGGATCATAGCCTTTCACAATATATATATATATATATATATATATATATATATATATATATATATATATATATGCTTAAAAATATATATATACATATACATATATATATACATATATACATGTATAAATGTATATATACATACATATATATATGTATATATAAATATATGCATATATGCATATATGTATATATAAATATATATACATATATGTATATATACATATATATAAACACATACACATACAAACACACACACACACACACACACACACAAACACACACACACACATACACACACACACACATATATATATATATATATATATATATATATATATATATATATATATATATATATATATATATATATATATATA
>NC_051395.1:38643930-38646565 GCF_015228065.2 Penaeus monodon | reverse complement strand
AAGCACCTGTTCTCAGCTTGTAGGTTCAGGACACTTGTACACCGACTTGTAATTGAGACCTAATATTACAGTGTTCATGCAGAATGAAATGCGAAGCACTAAATAGCAATTTTGTTACACTTCCTCTTCCTCCCTCCATTTTTTTTATTTACTTATTTTCTTAATCTTATCTATTCTTCTCGAAACTTTTGAAATTTTGCAGTGGAAGTCTTGCCTGTCTGGCAAGAAAGTTCATATTCACTCTACTTCCCTGATATTTATTACCTCTTCATATAAAGTGTTTTTAAAGAAGGCCTATGTCAGACGGTGACATCGAGTGAGGAGTTGTATTTTTGTGTTTCAGTGTATTTGTGTGTGTGGGAGGGGGGAGGCTTGCGTGCTTGCGTGCGCGTGTGTGTGTGTGTGTGATGTGTGTGTGTGTGTGTGTGTGTGTGTGTGTGTGTGTGTGTGTGTGTGTGTGTGTGTGTGTGTGACATGGTGTATTTATAAATACAGACATATTTTTTTAACTGTACGCAGGTAAAAGTGCGTTCTTCCTAATTACAACATATCTGCCGACTGATTCATCCAGTATTACATTTCTCTAAATAGCCGATGCTGGGATATTGGACATCGCTGGCGTGACTCTACCAAACCCAATATTACTCTTCTCTTTTTTTTCCTTTTTTTTGTTCGCTTACTCAACATATAACAATCTTTTTAATGATTTATTGTACTCTCATATAAGTACTCGCTTATATCAAAATGGTTATATGAGTTAAGAGTTAATTTTGCTTTGCGTGTCTTTCATATATAGAGCAGCTTATCATTACGACATGGAAATACGAACGTGCAGGCAAGCTAGAAGAGAAATTGCATGCCCTAATACGCGACATGTGTCAGATTATATTGACGTTTTGAGCTGGAAATATTATCGCTCTTGTTAATTGGACTGTCAGGAAAGCATGCGATTTACGTGTAAGTAATATTTTGCCGTATAGAAGAATTTGCGATGAAAATGAGAGAAAAGTATATTTGATCACATTATGATTATTCTTGTAGGTTTGCTGTATCAGTATGCAGTTCATGAATATATGTAAATCATTTTGAGTTACCTGAAACAACAATGGAAAGTAAATATTTGGTCTACTCTTTCCATTTATATGTTCGTGTATTTGCGATGGCCTTCGTTAAAGCCAATAACACTGAAAATTATGATTACGCGCGTGCCACTCACACGCACAACTACATCCACACATCATAATCAAGTCATAATTAAGTAATAATCAAAATCATTCAGATAATGACTGTGGTAATAATATTTAAAGCAACCCAATGTCATTGCTGATCGTATTGCTTAGAATTATAAGTATGAATCATTAGAGTGTAATGATAACAGGATATAATCAACAATGCATTTAACATTGCATTGTCATTAATGATGATATCATTTGCAGCTGAAGTAGTGATACGTTTATTGCTGACATTATCATTGATATTTTCTCATTAATAAAGAGTAATGGAAGACATACAGTATTCATAGTATTACAGGTACAGCACTGGTGATTATAATGATACTATTTAATGATCATGATAACTGCAATTAAGATGATAAAAACTGAACTGAAGATAAAGGCATCAAGATATCACTAGTTAAAGTAATGATAATGATAACAGTAATGATAATAATTACTATTTTATCGTTATCATTATTAACGTTACTATTTTTCTCAACATCATTATCATTATTACTATCATCATCCTTATTATTGATAATAACAACAACAGCAATGATAACAATAATAAACACGATAACAATACTACTACTACTACTACTAATAATAATAATGATTATAATAATAATGATAATAATAATAATAATAATAATAATAATAATGATAATAATAATAATAATGATAATGATGATAATAATGATAATAATAATAATAATAATAATATAATAATAATAATAATAGTAATAATAATAATAATAATAATAATAATAATAATAATAATAAATTAGATAACAATAATAATAATAATAATAATAATATGATGATGATGATGATGATGATGGTATAATGATTGTTATCGTAAATATTTCTGTTCTTCTTCTTCTTCTTCTTCTTCTTCTTCTTATTATTATTATTATTATTATTATTATTATTATTATTATTATTATTATTATGATTATTATTATTATTATGATTATTATTATTGTTGTTGCTGTTGTTGTCGTTGTTGTTGTCATTATTATCATTATTATCATTATCATGATAATAATAATAATAATAATAATAATAATAATAATAATAATAATAATATGATAATGATGATGATGATGATGATGATGATGATGATGATGATGATAATGATAATGATAATGATAATGATAATGATAATGATGATGATAATGATGATGATGATTATTATGATGATGATGATGATGATGATGATGATGATGATGATGATGATGATGATGATGATGATAATAATAATAATAATGATAACAGCAACAGCAATAGCAACAACAACAACAACAACAACAACAAAACAACAATAATAATAAAAGTAATAATAACAATTCCCCTTCCCTCTGCCTTTCCCTTTTCCGCTCTGCTGTCCCCTCTCCCTCCCAGATCTTCTTTGCATTCAC
>NC_051395.1:38637232-38641330 GCF_015228065.2 Penaeus monodon | reverse complement strand
GGTGGGGTGTGTGTGTGTGTGTGTGTGTGTGTGTGTGGTGTGTTTGTGTGTGTGTGTGTGGGTGTGTGTGTGTGTGTGTGTGTGTGTGTGTGTGTGTGTTGTGTTGGTCCATGTTTATATGTACATATGTTTTTATGAATATACATAAACAGAAATTATATTACAATTCTCATATTAATTATTGCTATATACACACTTTATATTTGTCTTAATATTTCTTAATATCTTTCTTCATTGCTTACATCTTATCAAGACATATATGATGTCACCTTATCCGGATACTATATTGCAGAATTCTATTCATGGAATCCCTCATATGGTTTTCTTCTGGAAATGAACTAGTTTTCGACGATTTCACCTCGGAGTGAATTAACTAATAACATCATTTCTATAAATAATGTGAAAGCCGGAATTACGCCTAAAATCTCAAATTGTAGGTTTGAAGAATTAATAGGGTCATTACAGGGCTGAAAAAATGATAAATGGTGGAAGGAGGATAAAGAGCTTTCTTCGCGTGCCAAGTGGCTTTAACCAAGACTTGCGAGGAGAACACCACGCTGTTTAAGGCTTTTTCAGAGGACCTAATTCATTCACGCCAAATTTATGACCAAGCAGATGTGTAATCTACAGATGTGATAACAGAGTAAGTCCACGGTATAACAAAGTCACATCCTGAGTGAACTAGGATATTAAACCAGAAAGTTATGGGTTAGGAGTGACAAAAAATTTTTATGGTGGTTTGATTCTCTTGGCGGTAAGAGAATAAACATAATGAATACAGGTAAACTGTATGAGTTTAAAGTTTAAGAAATATGCCAGAAATGATTTTAAATATTTGATATCCCGATAAACTTGCAGTCTTTAATAAAGGAAGCAGATAATCACCACACACAGACATGAGGTAAATGGATTTTAAATCCAATGACATAGACAAACACGCGTCGCTCTTCTCTACAAATCATTTCGTCACCAGATCAACCTGGCCGTAGGAACTTTCCCCTGAACGAAACTTAAATACAACTTTTCACGGAACGTAAAGGTATAGGTAACTTTACGATGAATTTTTAATGAGGTAGGGAAAGAAAGTCACAAGAATTGTTTAGAAGTGTCAGACATTCTGTCAAAGTTTTAGTGTGACTTCCATGTGCGTCCAACTCTTACTCGTTAATGATCAAGTTATGAAAGTAGGAGTCGTCGGAAAACGATTTCGACAAGAGGAACCGTGTAAAGTGAATCCAAAGTCATTGTATATTTTGGCAAAGTGTAAAAGAATGTGTCAGCCATTTGTCACACAACGAACCCCACATAAACACCCAGGTAATGAAACGCCTGATCGCAAACGACTGATGAGGGAACGTCTATGATGAAAAAGATGCAAAGGGAGTGGTTCATTCAAAATGCATCAAAGCGCTGACAAAGACTAAAGAATGCAGATTATAATGTCTAGATTATCATCTTCAGAAGTGCACGAAGAATATGTACACGCTTTCAAACAAAACCTCTTTAACGTTGCTGTGTAGTGAAGCGAAGGTACTGCCAAGAGCAGTGCGGGAACGGTCGTAAAGATAAAACAGTGTCGTACGTTCTCCTAAGGCTGCAGGGAAGCCGTTCTTGGATTACACAGAATTTACTCCGCCACGACGAACAGCGCCCAAAAAGCTTTTAAAAATTTTTGGGGTTTGCAGTTTTACAGCCATTTAGCCACACACTGCCCTTTATGAAATAAGGTGTGTTAATGTATGGCTTGTAATTCAAATTTCCTTAGTGAACTGGGAAAAAAAGTAACACAAATGTCTCACACTGGATACCAACACATGCAAGCACCTAAGTATGTTTATATATAAATAGGGGCATATAGTTATATACACATATATACAGACACGCAACACACGCGCACACACCACCACACACACCACACACAACACAACCCCACACACACCCACACACACACATATATATATATTAAAATTTTATAATAATTATATAATATATATTATATTATATATATATATATATAGTTATATATATATAGTATATAATTATATATTATATATAATATATGTTGTGTGTGTGTGTGTGTGTGGTGTGTTGTGTGTGTGTGGGTGTGTGTGTGTGGGTGTTTGTGTGGCGGGCGTGTGTGTCGTGTCTGTATAAATTTTATAATTACAATATGCACACACACACACACACACCCACACACACACACACACACACACCACACACCCCCAAAATACACACAACACACACAACAACACACCACCACACACACACACACACCAACACATAAAAATATAATTATATATAATATTTAAATTTTATTAAAAATTAAAATATATAATATATTATTATATAAAACCAAAAATTTTATATATAAATTTTAAAAATATATATAAAATTTTTGTGTTGGTTGTGGGTGGGTTGGTTGTGTGTGTGGTGTGTGTGTGTGTGTGTGTGTGTGCGTGTAACAAATACATATTTATATTTATTATATTGAAAATATATATATATATATATAAATAATATATATATATATGGACACACATATTGTACACGCACACAAACACACACACACACACACACAACAACACACACACACACACACACACACCCCAACACACACACACAACCCCACACACACACAAACACAAAATTTATATATATATATATATATATATATATATAATTTATATATTTTATATGTATATATATACTTTATATAATATCACACAATATAATTATATATATATATTATATAATATATATATTATAATATATATATATGTGTGTGTGTGTGTGGTGTGTGTGTGTGTGTGTTGTTGTGGGTTGTGTGTGTGTGTGTGTGTTGTGTGTGTGTGTTTGTGTTATATTATTCTTGAGTAATTCAATACTGAATGAGAATCTATTTATCAGTCCTACTTCAAGGATCAGGGCCATTATTGTAAAACAACAGTTATGTTTTGGTAGGAACTGTGAAAACCGGATTCTGACAGAAAAGAATTATTGGGAAGATTATTGATTGAAACGTGCTTATAATATAATATAAAAAAATATATATATATAAAATTTTATAATATATATATATATTATAAATTATACAAAATATATAACAAAATTTTAATATAAAATAGATAAAATATTATAATATATATATAAATATATATTAAAACATATATATCATTTATATATAAAAATTATATTATTTAAATTTTTTATCAACATTTAATTATATTTTTATATAATATAATTATATATATATATATATTATTTGATAAAAAAAAACACCACATCACACAACACACACACACACAACATATAAAAACTTATATATATTTTAATTATATATATATATATATATATTTAAATTACTAAAATATATTATATATATATTAAAATAATATATTATAAATTTTATATCTATATATATTAATAAAATTATATATATATATATTATAAATATATACCACAAACATATGAGTGGTGTTTGGGGAGTCCCCAAACCCCAAACACACACACAACAAAAACACACACAAAACCACACACAAACCCCAAAACACACACACACACCACAACATACAACACACAACACACACACATACACACACACACACACAACAAAAAAACAACAACACACACCACACACACAAAACAACACACAAACAATAAATAATATATATTATATAATATAAATTAATATATAAATAACTACTAACCTTGTAATCTAATTAAATATCTTTTACCACTTTTCCCCAAAAAAATATATATAAAAATATAATATAAAATTAATAAAAATATGATATTTAAAACTATAAAAAAATAAATATATAAAAAAATATTATATATAAAAATATATTATATAAATATATATATAATATATATATAAAAGTGTGTGTGGTTGTGGGGGTGTGTGTTGTGTGGTGTGTGTGTGTGTGTGTGTTGTGTGGTGTGGTGTGGGTTCTATATTATTATTATAATAAAAATTTATTTATTATTTTATCCTTATATATATATATTATATATATATATATATATATATAAAATATATATTATATTAAAAAAATGGAAAAAACTTTTCCCGGTTGAGACAATGGAAAAAAAAAA
>NC_051395.1:38597409-38600577 GCF_015228065.2 Penaeus monodon | reverse complement strand
ATAAAATATATATATATATATATATATATATTATATATATATATATGTATATTTAATATTAAATATATATATATATTATATATATATATATATATTATATATATATATATATATATGTCATATATATATATATATATATATATATATATATATATAATATATATATAATATATATAGTATATATTTTGTGCATATTATCTATATCTTATATCTATCTATCTACTATCTATCTATCTATCTATCTATCTATCTATCTATCTATATATATATATATATATATATATATATATATTTAAACTGCATCTCGCTGATATCATACATTTATAATTTATACGCAGAAATTAATCTTTTTGCACAGATACTTTCCTCCCACTCTCCTCGCTCTCTGTTTCCCCCTTTCCCCTCTTGAAAAAAGTGATAATGAAATAATGATTTCCCTTTGTTTGGACTCCAAAGGTCCGGCATGCAATAACGAAACTGGCCTTTTTTTTTAGAAATAAGCCATACACCTGCACATATTAAACATTGAATGAAAATATATCTAAACAGTATAAAAGGAATAAAAATCGAGGTATGAGAAAAATGTCACTAAGTCTATTTACATTCATCTGTGAATATAACATACACTTATACAACCATAATGTGTGTGTATATGTATATATATTTATATATATATATATATTATATATATATATATATATATATATACATATAAATACATATATTTATACATATGCATACATACATACATATATGTATATTATATATATATATATATATATATAATATATATACACAATTTCCTATACATATATATAATTATATATATATATATATAATATATCATATATAATATATATATATATCATATATATATATATATATATACTATCTATATATATATATATATTATATATATACATATATATATATATATATATCATAATGTACACACACACACACACACACGTATATATTTGTGTGTGTATATGTATATATACATATATACATATATATACATATATGTATGTATTCAAATATGTATATTTATCTATCTTTATCGTCATCATCATCAAGGGGCTAACGCCGACGGGTGCGCATGGCCGTATCCCTCTTCGCTTTCAACCACGGAGCCATGACCTCCTGGGTCGTCCCACAGCTTTCCTCCACCCAGAGGTTTTACTTCCATAGAGCAAAACTGGCAGTATAAGGCCTGAAGCACGTAGCTTGGTCCTTTGCATGGGTACACGTCTCAAAATGCTCTTGTTTGATCGAGTTCATGCCTCCTGTTGCCAGACCAATCCGTCTATTGACTTTTTGGTCTGACAACCCAGAGATATGGGCTACGCTACCAAGGTATGTAAAACTCTTTATAACTCAACGTCCTCGCCACAAGCATGGATCAACTGAATGGGTTTCCTTTAACAGACCACTAAAGCCTGAATCTTGGTCTTGGTCAGGAGACCTCTAGGCCTAAGGGTTTCGCCTCATTGTTAAATGCAACAAGAGCCGCCACCAGTGACTCCAGGGAGTCAGAGAGGATAGCAACATCATCGGCAAATTCAAGGTCTGAGACCTTGATAATGCCCGATATTCCTCCACACTGACTTTGGCTTAGTAGCTCTGCCCATTATCCAGTCCATGAGTCAAACACCTTCTTGAGGTCGATGTAGGCTGTAAGCAACCCATGACCAAACTCACGATGGCGTTCCACAATTACTCAAAGCGCTAGTATTTGGTCTATTGTGGACTTGCCAGGAGTGAATCCAGACTGTTCCAGTCTCTGATGCCTCAGTAGGTGGTCGCAGATCCGTTTCAGAAGAAAGTGGGCGAAAACTTTGTCTGGTATGCCGAGCAGTGTAATGCCACAGTAGTTGCTACAGTCCCAACGATCCCCTTTCCCCTTCCAGAGAGGGATGACCACGCCCCTCAACAGGTCAGGGGGAATGATACCAGACTGCCAGATGGCAGTCAGGACTGTATGCAGGCCCCGAGCCATAGGTTCACCCTCAGCCTTTAGAAATTCAGCAGGGATATCACATGTGAATGCAGCTTTCCCACTCTTCAGCTTGGAAATCGCCATCCTAACCTCCATTAGGGTAGGAGGTTCCTCGCTGATAGGTGGGTCCAGCACAGGTACTGTGACATCGCTTGCATACAAGCTAACTGTTGGAAGGTCTCCCTGGAACAACTGCTCAAAATACTCAGCCCAATGTTCACGAACTTCAACATGATCTGAGATGATCTGTCCATCCACTGATTGGACTGCAGTCATCTGTGAGGAGGGCTTAGAGTTCAGCTTTCTCAGGGCTTGGTAGGCAGGGTGATTGATTGATTCATTATTTAAAACTATCTGCCACGTCAACAGATAAGGTCATTAGCGGTGTATACCTTGTTAAATAGGAATATTAAAATAAATATCAATAAATAAATAACAATAAATAGATTAAAAATCAAAGCATAAATATTATGCTCTAAGTGCATAAAATTATTGCATAAACATTATACAAAATAAAATTTTATTGAAAATATTAGTCTCCCTAAGAAAACAAATAAGACCCTCTATGTCACAATCCTCCAAAAAAAATTTTCAGTGTATATGGGGGAGACAAGTACATATGTCTTTGGTCTGAGAATGTTGCACATCTTTCCATTACATGTTCAATCATTAATGGCTCTTGGCATCCCTCACAAAGTGCTTGACTTTTAGCCATCATCGGCCCATGAGTCAGTCTTGTGTGCCCAATTCCTAGTCTTGATAATGCAACTTCCACTTTTCGGTTGGGATGGATGCTAGTCACCCAACTACCAAGGTCATCTCTAATCTCTCGCAGTTTGTTTCTGGAGGTATGCCTCCATTGTTCCTTCCATTTATTGCAAAGACAACTGCTGATACTGGGTTTCAGGTCGGTGTGTGGGAGAGGAAAACGAGCATCACAAGGCTGAGTGGCAGCTGCCTTGGCCTTCTGATCAGCTTGCTCATTCCCACTGATACTAGTATGCACTGGCACCCAACACAGAGTTATCTTTTTTACATGTTGACATCAGTACAAGCCAATCTTAAACCTCCCTCACTACTGGATGTAATGAGTTTAAGCTCTTGATTGCTTGCAAGGCACTATGAGAGTCACAATATATCACAATAGAATGGAAGGTTGTTTACCAAGA
>NC_051395.1:38579909-38582409 GCF_015228065.2 Penaeus monodon | reverse complement strand
TTGTTGTGGTGTGGGGTGTGTGTGTGTGGTTAGTCAGAGAGATACATACATACGTACTACATACATAATACTTTTATAAAAAAAAAAACAAAAAACATATGTATTCATATATATATAAAATTAAATATAATATATATTTAATATAATTATAAAATTTATATGATTATCAAAAATGTTATTTATTATATATTATATTATTAATATATATTATATTATGGTGTGTGGTGTGTGTGTGTGGGGGTTTGTGTGTGTGTGTGTATTATGTATATATATATATATATATATATATATATAATATATAGTTCACACACACACACATACACACACGAAAACCACACACACCCCCAATAAATGTGTGTGGTGTGTGTTGGTGTGGGGTTGTGGGTGGTGTTGTGTGTTGGTGTTGTTGTGTGGTGTGGGTTTGGTGTGTGTGGGGTGCGTGTGTGCGTGTGTGTGCGTTGTCGGTGGGTTGTGTGTGCGTGTGTGTATTTTTTGTGGGGGTGTGTGTTATATATATACATATATATATATATAATATAATATATATATATATTTTATGTATACATATATATGTATTGTATATATTTATTTTTTCTTTTAGCAGCATGTTTTCCCCGTAGGACATGGGCCTCTCTAAATTCTTATTTGAGAGGTTATATGGCATGCCCCCCTTTGCCTATTGGATCCTTTCCCCTAAACCGGGGTTTATGCCACGGTGGTGACTCCCCTACGTTCTCAAGGCGATATTTTTTTTCTAGGTAGGCAATCGGGGTGAATTTCCCTTGCCCAAGGAAAAACCCCAGCCGGTGGCTCGAACTCTCAAACTCAGATTGCCGTCATGACGTCTTGAGTCCGATGCTTAAACACTCGGCCCCGCGGCTCTGTATATATTTTATTTAATATAAAATATATATATAATATATATAATATATATTATATATATGGTGTGTTATCATCATAAAATAGGGGACGCTCATTTTGAGCAGCCGGGACCTCCCACCATTTTTCGCCCCCAAACTCGATTTCGTTTTTCTTTCCACTTGTCCCATCGTCACCCCTAAATATCTTTGATTTGTCACTCATCTTGTCTTCGGGTTTTCCTCTTCCCCTGTTTCCTATACCCTCCCTGTCGCAATTTTTTCTCAAAAATTTTTCTTCCATCACATGACCTTAAAATTTGTTTTTTTGTTCAAGATGTCCAGCACCGGTCTTTTCAATCTATTTTTTTCAGCACTTCATCATTCGTTTTCTTTTTTGTCCCCTTATTTGTCTTTTTCTGAACACCCTAGTTCAAAAATATTGACCTTTTTCTTTCTAGCTTCTTCAGCACCCAACCTCAGAACCAATGACGCAATTTGGAAAAATAATGAGTTTAATACCCCAGCTTTGTCCGTAAGGTTGCCTTAAATCTTTCCAAATGTTATTGAGAGCAAATGTGGCGTTTTTTACAAAGGCAATTCTTCTTTTTATCTCCGGTGAATCATCATATTCTTTGGAAAACCTCCAAGATAAGGAATCTTTCACATTTTCCCCCAACCACTCCATTGATTGTAACGTTCATTTCGTTCATTGTCGGTTATCTTCGAATCTTATGTCTTTTGTTTTCTTGGCATTAAGAAAAAAACCAGCCTTTTTCACTTGCTTCCTAACTTTTTCTAGTAGTTGAGTAGTTTAGGTCTGCTGGCAATTAAAAAATATCATCGGGTATCTTAGATTTGAATTTTGTATCCCCCACTACAGTTCCTTCAAATTCTCTGAGCAAAACTCATAATTGCTTCGAAATTATTAAAAAAAGGGGCGGGACAGAATGCCCTTGCCGTACTCCTTGGGGGTTTACTTTGAACCCATTTTGTTAACCCCTAATGGTTCTTACAGTTGCTTTTTGTTGTCATACATGGGTTTTTTTAGCTGATGATGCGTTTTTGGGAAATTTTCCCTAGTTCATGTTTTCCAAGGATATCATGACAACGTATCAAAAGCCCCCGGTAATCAAAAGAAACCATTTTTTGGTCTTTTTGATGTTTCTATTTTTCTCTATGATCATTTAGATTTGAATCTGGTTTCCGGTACCTTTTTCCCGGGCAAAAACTTTCTTGTTCTCTGCAATTTCTTCTCTTAACTTTAAATTTTTCTTTTAGCAATATTTTCAAAAAAATTTTTCTGCTGGATTTTTAATGCAATTTTCTTTATTGTGCATTGGAAAGCGTCACCTTTTTTTGGTGTGGGAGTAAAGACTGATTTTACCCCCTCTTCTGGCCTTTTCATTCCAAATTTTTGTAAAAAATTTGTAAAGTATTTTAAAACTTTTTGCCCGCATTCTTGATTTTTTCTGCTATTATTTTATTTTCCCGGGCTCTTTTTATTCTTTAATTTTTTTATGGCTTTTTTAACTTCATCTAGCTGGCGGGGGTTCTCTTTGT
Organism: Penaeus monodon; assembly: GCF_015228065.2. Taxonomy (NCBI): domain Eukaryota; kingdom Metazoa; phylum Arthropoda; class Malacostraca; order Decapoda; family Penaeidae; genus Penaeus; species Penaeus monodon. The sequence goes on along the minus strand of NC_051395.1, from coordinate 38,579,989 downwards.
TGTATTTTTGCTAATTAATGTTGTTGTTTGATCTTTATTTTTTTTGTATAATTGGGGCAATATTGATTTTCCCTTTCTTT
>NC_051395.1:38557409-38564909 GCF_015228065.2 Penaeus monodon | reverse complement strand
CCATGGATCGGGGAAAAACCAATATTTAATCTGTTTTGACTATTAGGTCTTTTGGCTAGTCTTTTTTTTTCCGATAGAAAAACTAACCCAAAAATATTTCAGAATTATGCAGAAAAATATAGCCCAGCCTAAATTTATTTAATATTGGGAAGGGAAATTTATTTCAAAGGGGTTTTAAAGAAAAAAACAAATACAACTTTTTAATGTTTTTTTATTCGGGGAAATTTAGATTCTTTATCAGGGGGGGGTTTCAAATTTTTTAAAGTAAATTTTTTTCCCCATACTTTAAATTTCAAATTAGCAATGATATTGCTCATACTTGTATTAAAGCGGTTCTGAACATACCGATACTTTTAGCATGTGGGATTTTCTTTTTGCAAATGCATGTTTCAAAGTTCCGTTCTATTACATTACAGTATTGAAGAGCCTCTGATGTCATCGGTTTATCACAAGACACTACAGGAGACTCATCAGTAAGAAACTGACAGAAAATTTATTTAATTAGCGTATCTAAATACCCTCGAAACTTGTTAACTTTATTTATTTATTTATTATGATGACTATTTATTTTTTATCTATTTATTTTTTTTATTATATATTTTTTTGTGAATACCACTAGCAAAATTTAAATATTTTTTCGGGGGTTTCCTTCAACCCTAAGGGGTATTAACCCTTCTAAAAAAACACCAAACACCGGGAAAATTCCGAAAAAAATTTTAGTACGGGGGAATTCAATATATTTTGGGGGGGGGGGGCCCCAAGAAAAAAGGGCTTAAAGGTTGTAAATTTTTAGCTTTGGGGAAATTAATTTCCTTTGTTGTCTCTGCGATTGAAAAGTGAAAAACACATACGGTTTTAAAGGGCCCTTTTTACACATTCTAAGCAAGCTGTTTATATTCGGTTTTTTAAACTTCTTTCCAGTATTTTTTGGGATTTCGCAAAAGACCTTCACTCCCAATTATAAAAAGCTAATTACTTGAGAAAAAAAATGTATTGATTTGGTGAAGCACAAACGTATTTGTTGTGTAAAGAGGTCATGAGTGTGATTCCTTTCTAACACAAAATTCGGTTGAAATTCTCCCAGAAAAAATTTTTTTTAAATCAAATTTGCAGCTATCCCAATAAGAAAAGCAAAAAATTTGGGGATCAAAATTTGAGGGTGTGCACCCAAAATTTCCCACATTTTTCCCCAAACGAAAGGGGCGAAAACGACAAAAATTTTCAAAAAAAAAAAACTTGAAAAATTTAAAAGTACACTTGCCCAAAATTTTGCCCCAATGGTTTAAATTTTGGTAATTGGGAAAGTTATTGCGAACTTTTTTTAAAAAGGGTAAAGCATGATGCATTTAAAAACCCTTTTGGGGCCTTCTTAGATTTAAATATGGGATTATTGAAGATATATTAATTTTTTTAAAAACCAATTTCCGTTCACAAAAATTGGTCCCCAAAATCATCTAAATGCACTTTGGGGAAATCAGTCACTTTTATGAAAAAGTTTTTTTTAGTTTTGAAAAAAATGTAACCAAAACAGTATTTTTTCCATTAAATTTTCAGCTCTATCAAAAAGAAGAACGTGTGCAAAAAGTTATTTTTTAGATTTATAAAGCCCCAAAAATTTTTTAAAACCCCAATATTATCACATTGGGAAATCATTAAATTTATTTTTTTTTAAATTTTGATTTCTTAGAACACTTAAACCACAAAAATCACTTTGTCTAGTTTTTTTTCCAGTAAGTCCCCCAAAAAAAGTGCTGATAATAGGGGTTTTTACCTCATTTTTCCTGACTTTTTTTAAACTGTTCAAAAAATTTTTGTTTTGTACTTGCAGGGCCTATCTTTAAATCATTCCTGGAGTGAAAGAGCGTCTTTCTAGGGAAAATCTGAAAAAAATTTTATGCATTTAAATTAAAAGGGTTTGTATATTTTAAAATTTTAAAATGAAAAGGTTTAATATGTCTTTTTTAAATATCGGGTTTCCCCTTGTGAGCTTTTACATGTAAAATTTTTAAGGGTAGGATCTTATATCTGGTGTTTACCAGAGACTATTCCACACAAATTAAACAGGGCATCAGTTCTTTGTTTTCATATTTGAAAAAGTATTAATTATGTTTTTATTACTATTATTTTTCTATTATGAAAAATATCAACACAAGTTTTTCAATTACATAAAGAGTTTTAGCCATCTGCCATAGAAGTAAATTGAAAACACCAACCTTTTGCTGTGTAGATACAGTATAGTTCGAAATCCTGTTTAAGATGCCTTTATTAACAAAATTTTGAGGGGACTCAAAAAAAGAAACCCAAGCTTAAAAAGAGGGCCTATCCCCAAAAATGTAGGTGGTGGGGCGGCAGGGGGGGGTTTGGTCCCCGGGGGGTAGTAAGGGGGGGGCCCTTCCCAAATTTGGTGTTTTCCCCTTTTGTGGAGTACTTTTGTGGGTGTGATTTCCCACTGGCATGGCTGTGTGCTAAAGGTGAAGATGTTCCCCTATCGGCTAAAGACTGGATAGTTGTGTGTGTTGCGGGTTTGTCGATGCCCTCTGAAGGTGGGGGAATGCTGACCTGGGAAATCCATATTCCCCAGCCCTAAGTACATTAAAACCCTTTGTAAGGGGGGGGGGGACGGGGAAAATGAGGGGGCTGCTATCCAATGAGTGAGTACCAGATATTACCCAACCTGGCAAGTATGCCAGCTTCAGGTTGTGGGGTCGCGCTGCTACAGATACATCCCCTTCAGAGAGTGAGCTAAGCGAGTGAGGGAGGTGCCATGTTTCACTCTATAGGACACTAGTGTGGTAGATGGATGACATCTACCATTTTGGGAAAGGGGGAAACTTTCCCCTTTTTTGGATTTAATTTTGTGTGTGTGTGATTTCCCCAATGGCACTGCCCGGGGAAGGGGAAAGATCAAAAGGGAGGCGAAGAGACTCCCCTGTCAGCTAACGACTGGGCAGTCCTGTGTGCTGTTGCTGTCATGGTCTGCTGGGAGGGGGGGAAACTGATCTCGGTTTCCCCGATTTTTTGACCCAATAAAACTTGCGCCCATGTTTAAACGCACGGGGGAGGCCCCCGGTCCCCGTGAGGGAAAAGTTTGTGAGTTTTAAAGGTTTTTAAGGCTTAAAGAGAAAAACTTTTGGGTAAGTTTTAAGGGAATATTGAATGTAACAGGCTGGGGATGTGGTATTCATATACCCAAATCAGCCCTCAAATTGTCTAACATATTTTTGGGGAAAATGATTAGCTTTCCCGGCAAAGGGCTTCCTAAACCCAAATCTGGCCTTTCTGAAAAACTTTTACCAAAAAAAATGCGTTTGTATATTTTAAAAGGGCTATTTTTTTAATGTGAAAATGCAAAAATGGTCCTTTTTGGCCCAGTCCTGTCTTTTATGCACTGGAGTGGGAAATTTTAAAAAAATAAAACCCACTTTTTTTTTAAACCCAAAAAGGGTGTATCCGGAACAAACGTTCCCCCTACACCCGAAAAAGGGCATTACCGTTTGACCTATTAGTAGACTAAAAAAAAGGGCCCCACAGCTCTGGGAGTTTTTTTATGTATATATCTGAAAGGCCCTTAAAAGATCGTCTGAAAGACTGGCAGCCCTAAGGTTATTCGTGAGGAAAAATTTATGAAAAAATGAAGTCCCCCAAAAGAGCATTTTAAGTAAGAAATTTTATTGTTTAAACAATACTTTTAAATTTCGTTTGCTAAGTCAAGAGTGTAGCCTTCCCCCTACCAACAGTGCCTTTATCAAAACACATTATTTCGGGGAAATTTCTAAAAAAGCAGGTGTTAACCCTTTAAAAATTTACTGATGTTTGTTTTTTGTCCCTTTTTTCTAACCGCATATTTTAAAACCCCATTTTTTTAAAAATTTAACTGGGGTTTTTCTTTCCCCATGAACTTGGTTTATTTTTTTTAAAAGTGAAGTCAAATTTTTTGCTTAGTGTATCCCCTTTCTGTACAAATGACCACAAAAGCAAACTTTATTGGTCCTGACTTGATTGGCTGATTTTATTATTTTAATTTCATAATTTTGGAAAATTTTTAAAAAAATTTTCTGTTAAGTAAGTATGATACACAATATATTTCTTACAACAATCAATTGCAGCGTACATAATAACAATTGTCGTAACACTTCATTTAGTTCATTGATTTTTAAGCTCTTCAGTAAAAACAAATATAAAGTCAGGTCAGTATTACATAGTTATGGAACCACTATATAGAATAATTGAATTTGAAGCTATTAATCGGCCTATCCACGCTAGATACGATAAATAGTTACTTGGAGGATAGAAGACCTTTCTTATAATCCTTCAGAATACTATTTTTTTCTCACTTAAATTTGAAATTTTTGAAATATATCAGGGGATGGGTTGTTTATGGGGTTTTATAGGGGCTCCTGCCGTCCCCTTTTGAGGTCCCTGAGGTTTTTGTAGTCCCAAAATTTAATTTTTAACTTTTTTTAAAAACCTTTTTCCCTTTTCATTATTATGGTGATTTTTTTTCAAAACCCATAGGGGGGAAAGCAAAAGCCATATGTTTTTAAATGTTTAAGACAACAGGAAATTTTGGGTTTCGAGAACCCGGGCTTTTACTGTACTATTTGTCTTTTGGGGAAATTTTCAATTGTTTTTTGGGGTTTCCCAAATTAGCAAATTTTTTCTTTAAAGGTCTCAAAAATTTAATTTTATATAATATATATATATATATATATATAATATATATTATATATATTTTAAAATATATTTTATATTATAATTTTATATAATTATATATGTAAAAATATATAAAAATGGATTAAATAAAATATTAATAAATAAAAATATATGTATATATATAAATATATGCCAAAATACATGTAAAAATAATAAAATAAAATATATATTAATAAAATTTTATATATAAAAAATTTTTAATTATATATTTTATATATATATAAAATATATATATAAATATTACAATATTATATATAATATATATATATATATATTTTATATATTTTATATAATATATAAAAATTTATTTATTTTTTTTATTATATATATAGGGTATATATTATGTTAAAAAATGTATGTATACAAAATTTTATATTAAAATATATATATAAATATATATTTTATATATATATATATATATATATATATATAATATATAAAAAATTTTTTTTATAAAATTATAATATATTATATATATATTATAAAAATTATTATATATAATATAAAATATTATAATATATTTTAAAAGTATGTATATTTTATTTTTAAAAACAAAAATTATGATTTTATTTTTTGGGATCTATCTACTATCTATCTATTTTATTTTATATGTGATATATATAATTATATATATATATATATATATATATATAAAATTTTATATATATATATATATATATATAATATATATATATAATTTTTACAACACACACAAATAGTTTTGGTTTTTAAAAAAAATATATAAACATATATATAAAAAAATACAATATACATATACAATTTTTACGTGTATATATATATATATATATATATAATAATATATAAATTATATATATAATAATAAATATAATATATATATATAATATATATCATAAAATCCCTATCACACTTGGGGGGGGGAAACAACCCCTGCAGGAGGAGGGGCCCATCCCCCAAGTTTTTTCCAAATTTTTTCTGTTTGCGTTTTTTTTTCTTCCCGTCTTGGCCCCCAAAAATTTTTGGGGATTTCGTCATGCCAAAAACTTGGGCCCGTGGTTTTGACCCTTTGGGCCCCTTTTTGTTATATATAAACCAAAATCTGGGTTTTTCCCTTTTTTTTTTCCGGGCCTATATTTACCTGCCCATTGTCCCTTTTTTCATTTTTATGCTCTTTTAATTATATCTTCCACTTTTCTTGGGGTCCCCATTTGCCCTAAACTGATCTCTTAGGCTAAAATTTCCCAGCATCAACCTCTCCCTCCCCCTCCCGAGCACTTGTTATTTTCCTATCCAATGAAATTTGGTTTTTAGTTTCCCTGTTTTGATTCATAGGTCATAAATGGGAAAGGGCGCATTGGTTAAAGGGCCCTTTTTTTTTTTTAGATATAATGGCAAGGAAAACCTTTTTTGTATCTACGTGCTGCCGAAGGTGCTCCAAAAAAGAATGGGGGGGGATCGCTTAATTTCCTCTTCGTAGATGTTTTATCTGTACGAGTTTTTCCCAACATATAAAACCCTTTTCCCTAACTCTAGGCTTCCCCCTTGTACAAAATGTCGTTCAAATTGAACTTTAAATGGGTTTAACATGATCTTAATCTCTTTTTATTCATCCCAAAAAAACTGACTTTTAGACTTTTTTTTATTCAGGTCACTTATTAGTTGCTGCATTTCATTTGCAGATTCACTGAAGAGAACAATATCATCTGCAATCTTAGATTGTTTAGGTATTCGTCACATATTTTGATACCCTTTCCGTTCAATTCTAGCTTCTTGAATATTTCCTCAAGGCAAGCTATAAACAGTTTTGGTGAGATGGTATTGCCCTGTCTAACACCTATTTTACTTGGTATTTTAGCAGTTTCTGTGTGGAGCTTGATGGTTACTTCGTATACATCTTCCAATATTTTACAATATACCTCGAATAATTTCTAGTACTATTCGTAATCGATGGATGCCATACACAGGGTTTCCTATATTCGTTTATTTTTCTCTTATTTGGGTTAGCGTGTGGATGTGGTTTATTGTTGAGTATCCACTGTAGAAGCCTGCCTGTTCTCTAGGCTGGTTAGAATTCAAACTGTCAAAGATGCGATTTGTGATGACTTTTTTTTTATCCCTTTTTATGTATCAAAATAATTGTAGCCTTGAACAATCTTTAAGTTGTACCAGTTGTTTAGTTTTATTGTTACTGAAGCCACTCTTTCGCTTACACTATAGAATTCCACGATATCCTATTCTAAGTGTTTGTGAAGTAAAAAACCTACCCCTAATTCCGGCTTGCTACCCTGGGGTTTACCTCTCCAATAGAGCATGTGTCCATCATTAGGTATCTTTTGTTCTTACCCTAGGTTTCGAACTTCACAGAGTCCTACAACATCCAATTTAATGAAAGATTCTCCAGTAATGCTAGTAAGGGGCTAGTAACCAAGGGCTCGTTCCCCTGCGGGGCCGTTAGTCTGTTTGTGCAGTCATGGTTTTTGATTGAGAGGTAGACAGCCGAGTTACCCCCCACGTACTGGCTCAGGTGTATTTTGATAGGAGGGGGACTAGTTATCCGGGATGCCACTGGTAAGCCCCTCCAGCTGGGTTGGTCCTGTCTAGTGTAGACGTATGAGCAGCAACGCACGGACTTGCTCACATTACCAGGGTATACTCCCGTGGGCATGGGCTTGAGTATTAGATTATGTGTGATTATATTTTATACACTGATTTCATTTGTGTGTATGTACACTAGTGAAATACAATTTTGGTTGTACCCTTTCGCAAATATGTTTCAATTTTCCGTGCCCAAAAAATGCAAAGGGCAAA
>NC_051395.1:38542560-38545060 GCF_015228065.2 Penaeus monodon | reverse complement strand
AAGAATTGATTCCCAAATTTAGCCCAGCCCTTTCGACATGCTTTCCCGTGGCCCCTAATGTCTCCAAGGGGGGATGGTATTTTGGCCCTTTTCCTGGGGTACGCCCAAAGGACTCCCAGCGGGTTTGAGGTTTTCCCCCGCTTGAAGGACTCCCACAGAGCAAAATGGGGGGCCGCAGGGTTTCTGGGTTTTTGAGAAAACGGTCAGGGGGACTGCCGGGCGAACCCGGGGGCCCCCTCCTCCCCCCTTTGTCTGTTTAAATGAAAACCCCATTAGGGGGGGCCATGGAGGACGGGGAGTTTTTAAGTGGACCCCCCAGGGGAGCCCCAAGCGCCCCATGGTCGGGGCCACAGAAAATCAGCCCCTCCCGGGAAAAACCCCGCAGTTCGAAGGGGTCCTCCATTGCGTGGGTGACAAGAATGTGGTCGATTCCTTGGGGCCCCATTAAACCCCTATCGCGTCCAAGTCCCAGCGGGTGCGGGTTGGGGGCGCTTTTGGGACCAGGAAACCAGAGATCTAATTTTTTGGGGGCCTAGCCAAAAACCCGGAGAAGGAGGCTATTCTGGGTGCTGCTTGTTTGTATATATATTTTTAAAGTGTGGGTTGGGGTGTGTGTGTTTTGGTGTGTGGGGTGTGTGTGTGTGTTTTAATAATATATATATATATAAAATATTATATTTATATATATAATAATATATATATATTTTATATATATTATTTTATATATATATATAAATATATATATTCACACGAGAGATGCATATTTAAAAATTTTCCCCCTAACCCAATTCCCCCGGACTAAAAGGAATGAAACGTCATAAAAAAATTTTTTTTTTCTTTCTCTTTCATAGAAATGACACACTTTTTCCCCCTTCTGCTGTTTGGCCAGGAGGGATTAGGGGGATGAAAGGGAAAGATAAACGTAAACCAAGGGCTTCAAACTGTTTCAGGTGAGAGCCCGTTTAAAAGGAGCATTTTCTTTGTAGGATGTTGACACCCTTTTTTCAAAAATTTAAAAACCTTTTGTTTTGATAGCCCCCTGCCTTTTTTTTTGGGAAATTTTAGTAAAATGGGTTTCCCCCGTTTGATTTGGGGCCCTAGGTTTGGATCATGGTGATGGGGCCTAAATTTTAAACCCGGTAATTGCCCCTCAAAAAAAAAGCCCTCTTTTTTTGGGTTTGGGCCCCAAAGGGTGGGAAAAACCTTTGGAAAAAAGAAAAAATGGGGGTCCCAAAACAATGGGGAGGGCCGGGGGAGCCTGGGATAGGAGGTTCCACAATCTCCGACCAAAACCTGAACGGCGATACCCAAGTTTAACAAAAGTCATAAAGATGAGGCATTTCCCCCCAAAGTTGCTTTTTTTCGTGAAGGTCTGTTGTGAGTGCGGCTTTTAAATATAAAAACCTGACCCCTTTTCTAACCCCTGGTTCATTTTCACACCTTTTGCCCATCTAAAAAGAAAATAGGTTATAGTTTTTGGCGGAATCAAAAACGTGACCCAAATGTTTTCAATGCGCCTGGGAAATTTCAGCCCCGAGGGTAAAAAAATGCGTAGGGGAAGGCCCCGTTTTGTAGTAATATATGTATAACAAAATAAGTATGGTGTGTTATATATAATATAAATATATGAATATAATGTTATGTATATATATAAATATATATTCATATATATATATATAAATTATATATTATATAAATATATTATTAAAATGATAAAGTAATTATATTATATATATATAATATAATATTTTTTTTTTTTTATATAATATAAATTAATATTAATGAAATATAATAATATAAAATATATTTTATATATATATATATATATATTATATATATTTAAAATTATATAAAACATATGGGTAGGCAACTAGACTAAGGTAGTGTCGGTCCCGCCGGGGGAAAAAAGAGAAAATATATACATAAATTTTAAATGGTTTCTGTGATATTGAATTTATATAATATATAATAATAAATATATATTAAAATATATATATATATTTATATATTATATATAATATATATATAACATAAGAATTAATATGTATGTATATATATTTCATTTTTAAATTATATTAAAATAATTTAAAATAAATATATTATTTTTATATATATATAATAATTTTATTATATATATATATAAATAATATGTTTTATATAATAAATTATAATATATATTTATTTATTTATAAAAACTAATATTATTTATATAAAACATATACACATACATATAATTTTTTTTATTTGAACACACACAAACCCCAAACACCACACACACACACCAAAACACCAACACACACCACCACACACACACACACACCACACTTTTTCGTGAGTTTGGGATATGCTGGATTGGAGAAAATTTTTTTTTTGTCTTCTTTTATTTTATCCTTTCACCCCAGTTTACTTAATTTTTTTCTTTCGTCTTCGTTGTTGTTATGGTTTTTGTATTGTTTTTTATTTTCTACACTATTTAGTGACTTTTAAAAAAGATAAGTAG
>NC_051395.1:38538740-38541240 GCF_015228065.2 Penaeus monodon | reverse complement strand
TATGTGGGGGGTGGTATGCGTGTGCATGGTGTGTGTGGTGTGTGGTGTGTTGTGTGTGTGTGTGTGGGGTTGTGTGTGTTGTGTGTTTGGTGTGTGTGTGTGGGTGGTGTGTTGCTTGTGTGTGTGTGTGTGTGTGTTGCATAATGGTTTGTGTGTTAATTTAATATGTATTAGTAGAATGTATTATATTTATATAATATATATATATATAAAATTATATAATGTATATATACATTCCCTATATACAATATACTTTTTAAAAAAAAGCGTGTGTGTGTGTGGGGCGTGGTGGTGTGCATAATGGTGTTAGTTATGTATATAGTATGTATGTTGTATTATTATATATTATATATTATATATTTTATAATTATTAATATTATTATATAGTATGTATGTATTTTTTTTTTTTTTTATAACGAAAGCAATTGCAATATACATATTAAAAATGGGTGTGTATGTGTGAAAAAGAAAAAAAGGGGAGTCATTAAGTTTTATCCCCTCCCCACTTCCGTTTTTCCTAGAGGCTGAAATTATTCTTTTTAGGCCTGTTTGATTTCCTTTTAAACTCTGGTTTTTCTGTTCGGGGGTAAAAATGGGGTGTGAAGGGAAAACAGTGGATACGACAGTTATATTTGTATTTTGAATGGCCACCCCACAAAAAACCTCATAGCCTTTTGGGGGACCCCCCAACCTATGCTTGTTAAAATCGACTTCGCTACTGTAAATCTTTGGAAATGGTTCCTACCCCGGGGGCGACCCTAATCTGCCTTTGATGGGGGCCCATCCTCAAAGGGAAACTACCTTTTTGGAAGATCGCTGATTACATCTGCCATCAAATTGTCTCTCGATGATTTCCCGGACTACTCACACCTTTCCGGCAACAGGAACTACCATTTTTTCGAGACCTTTTTTAGCCATGTGCCAAAAAACCCCAGGAGGCTAATTGAGATCATATGGGGGACTTGGGTTTATCACTTGACCAAAACCAAGCCATCAAAACAGCGGAACACTTAGATCCCCAGCCCCCCCCCCCCAAAAAAAAGAATGTGCCCCCCCTCGACAAGCAGGCAACTTTGGATCCAGCGGGGGTATTTAAGATGGGTTTCTTACAAAAAGTATTACAATTACAGGAGCTTTTATTTTCCTACAGAAATTGCGGGAGGTTATCAAACCAAGACGGGCAGAATGTTGATGAAAGGTGTCCGCCTCCTTCAAGATAAGGTCCCTGTTCACAACTCTCAACATTGTCCAGATGGAAGCACGGTTTGCATTTTCCAACAAGTGTCCTGAGTGATTTCTGCCACTCAGGACTTTTGTTGGCAAAGACCAAGGTACCAGTGCCAATATTGTGAGACTCCTTACCTGGCATATGTACAATCAGTCATAATTTATTATGTACTGTTCAAAGAAAAGTACAAAAAGAGGCCTGAGGACCATGCAAAAAACAACGACGATTGAATATGGGAAACAGAACTTTATTTACATTCTGTTTTCGAAAGAATATTATAGATAAATACCACACCCAGTATGAAATCAAAAAAGAGAACCTCTGTATTGTACAAAGATAACTAAAATACAGAATCGTGGAGCTAATTCTGAATGGCAACAACTGATTCATACTAAATCCCATGGATACAAGTAACATGTCAACAACTTATCTCAGCCGAAACATACCTATAACTAAGACCCTATATGGACATTCTGTTTCACCGTGGAAAATGTCGGACCTGAATGTATTTTATAGAGGACTTCCCCAAAAAAGACTTAGGCAGTACGGACTAAAAGTTATAAATGAGCATCTTGAAAGTTGCCCATTGCATATGAATGCTACACTGACGGATCCTTACAGTCTATGAGCAGAGATGCGCTTTTTATTGCATATAAACACAATATTTTGCAGAACCAGGATTGTTTCAGGATTCATGGCTGGGCTGCAAATAGGTTGGCAGAATAATTATAGCACCGAACTTCTATCGAATCAAGGCTCAGGGGTCATTTTCTGCGATTTGCAGACTGCTCTCCAGGCTCTGAACAGTCTAGACATAAGTGTAGGAAATATGTAAATGTCGTCAGGATAAAGTGCATCGTGCAAAAGAATGAGGCTAGTTATACATTTTCTGTGGATACCAATGCACGTTGGAATCCCTAGGTATGATCATCGCGTCTGTCTGTGTGTGTGTGTGTGTGTGTGTGTGGTGTGTGTTGTGTGTGTTGTGTGTGTGTGTGTGTGGTGTACATATGAATGTGTATTATGTATGTGTATAAATATATATATATATATATATATATATGTATGGATATATATTATATTATATATATATATATATATAATATATATATATATATATTCATTTGTTTATATAAATATTTTATATATGTATGTTATTTTACATATATACACACATATATGCGCATTTCCTCATCTCTTTTCTTTCTTTGGTTCTTTTCCCTTTTTCATATCCCCCCACACTCTTTTTTTTTTTCTTTTCTTTTCTTTCTT
>NC_051395.1:38475136-38477636 GCF_015228065.2 Penaeus monodon | reverse complement strand
ATACTCTGTAATACTCTTAACTGATGTATCTCCAGCAATTCATAACATTTTAATTGTTACTTCATCACCACCTGCTGCTTTACCTTTCTGCATGTCCTTCATTGCGTGTCTCACTTCACTCTCCAGGATTTTTCATTTCTCTAAACATTCACCATCTTCAGTTTGATCTCTAAATCCTCTCTCGTCACTAAACAACTCTCCTCAGTATTCACTACATCTCTTCCTTCTTTTCCAACATTAACGTTCCGTCTTTCTTCTCTACAGCACCATCATTGCTCCATTCCTCTCCTTGGTTAATTCTTTGATTTTATCTTATATCGAATGTTGATGTGTTCTACATATTTTTTCTACTTCCTCACATAGTTCACTGAACCACTGCTCCTTTTGTTGCATTCTTGGTGTATCTCTGTTTTTATTCCCATATTGTGTTTCATCCCGTCCTTTTGTCTCCTTTCACTCATCACGTCTAAGATTTCCTTCATCATCCACGGTTTCTTCCGTTACGTCTAACTTCTGGGAAAATGTCCTGTATTCCCTCTTCGAGCACTTCTCCAACAGTGTTCCATTGCTTCTCAGCATCACCCATTGCTGCGTCCAACTTCATCACTGTATATCTATTCCGTACTTCCGCTGCAAACCTCTCCGTAAGTTTTTCACCTTTTTATAAAATTTATTTATTTTTCGCAGACGCTCAGGCTTGATTTTAATAGTCGCTACTACAGGTACATGATCAGCGCCTGTTAGTGTTTTTAGCCTGGGTGACAGCATCCATGAACCGTGTCTAAACCATGTATTCCTTACCACTTGCTTATTTTCCACGCATCACTCCACAAACCTATCTACTCTGTTGTTCCTCTCTCCTAGGCCACAAGGCCCCATTGCCTGATCTACTCTTCCCTGTCCGACATTGGTATCACCCATAACAATGTTCATTTCGCGCCTCTTGCACTGATTCAGCACATGATCGATATATATATATATATATATATATATATATATATATATATATATATATATATATATATATATATATATATATATATATATATCAAAACTCTTTAATGTCTTCACCGTCAGCATCCGTTGTAGGTACATACATCTGTATGATGTTGGGTCACACGCAGTTTTACCAAGATTATTCTATCTGACACTGCCCAGTAACTTTTAAAACTAGCAATTGTTTTTCCAGATATCATAACTCTAACTCTTCTCTCATGCCTGTCTTCCCCTGAATAAAGTAATTTGCTCTTCTCGTATTCACTTCCCCACTTCCAGTCCATCTCACTTCAATGATTCCAAATCTCATGCTGCACATTTTCCAGTTTCCCGGCCTGATGCATCGTTCTTGCATTCCATGTTGCCAGCTTCCACTTCTTCCTTTGTTTGCCAACAGTCGTCTGATGACGGACAGGGTTCGCCTGAGACTCATGAGATCCCTGGCCGGGCGCAACATCAGTCAACTGATGCTGCTGCTCCCGTTAACGCCGTTGTTGTTATTCTGCATTACTGGTGAGGCCAAGGTTAAACAAGGATACGTAGTGAGGGCTCCACTCCTCTTCTGCGTGACTGGCCGTTAACCGCCTCTTGTCGTAGATTCACCCTAAAGCGTGTCATGCAGTGTATTCACAGTGACATTTTATAATGATAGGTTGAGCTCGACCGTTGTCCATATATATCAATGAATCATCCTCCGGAGATTCCTCCGCCTTCAAAAGCTTTCATCATTCTGCTGCCGATGAGTTCGCCTTTACCCTGGCAAGGGAGGCTAATCAGGTACAGCACCCCAGTCCTAGGGTTGACATATATATATATATATATATATATATATATATATATATATATATATATATATATATATAAAATGTATGTATGCATATGTGTATATATATATATATGTATATATGTATATATATATATATATATATATATATATATATATATATATATATATATATATGTATGTATATCTATGTGCATGTGTATGTGTGTGTGTGTGTGTGTGTGTGTGTGTGTGTGTGTGTGTGTGTGTGTGTGTGTGTGTGTGTGTGTGTGTGGCGTGTGTGTGTGTGTGTGGTGTGTGTGTGTGTGTGTGTGTGTGTGTGTGTGTGTGTGTGTGTGTGTGTGTGTGTGTGACATCATTATCATGGCTCCGTGAAAGGTTCTGAGATCCAGTGAGCTTCGAGCTCATGTGTGGCAGAACGGCAGATTCAGAGTTCCCTGGGGTAATACGGGAGCGAACGTAGCGTGTCGAGGCGGTGGTAGGTGGGCGGTAGCGAGCGGTAATACCTCGCCTGCTCGTTCATAAAACCCGTAGTCCACAGTATTTAAGTTAAAGACGAATTGAAAACCTGTCCCAAAGAGAAATGTAAATAAAAGCAAAGCCAATTCAATAAAACACGTAAGTAAAATCATATGAAATATCACCGAAGATATAAAAGGTAAAAATAAAGTAAAAGAAATAACTAAGAATAAGATTTAAACCACTAAAATGGCCGGCTAA
>NC_051395.1:38362636-38367636 GCF_015228065.2 Penaeus monodon | reverse complement strand
ATATATATATATATAATATATAATATAATAATAATATATAATAATATATAATAATAATATATAATATATGTATGGTATATCAATATTATCTTTATTTAGTCTGTTTATAATCATGTATTTGTGTGTTTTTTGTGTGTGTTATATATATATATATATATATATATATATATATATATATATATATATATATATATATATATACATATTGAACTTAATCGAATGCAATTTTATTGCAAAAGCCTCTCTTTATTCATTACGCATGACTAATTTGACAGATTGCCTGTTTTCAATACTGAATAACCGTACACAGTTCAGGGGGTAGCTCCGCCTTGAGATTAGGCTCGGTAATGATCTGGTTGAACAAATGGTAAAGGAATATAAGGAAACCATAACATAAAAAATACATTCCTGGGGTTACAGAACTGTGGAAGAAAAACTGAATTCTAGGAATCAGAGTTATAGTGTCTTATAGTGTCTCAGCATATTTAGACTTAGCAGTATCGCCATACTAAAGCTGTATATAATAATAAAATATGCTAGGCCGGGCCATAAGTGAAAGGCACGGGCGAAGCCAGAACTCAAGCAAGCATAAGGTATGCTCAGAACGAAAGGGACATTTGTATGATAATGAGTCAGTGATTCAGGGCTGGTCTCTCTAGATTTCATTGCAGCCTCTGACATTGTTAATCACAAGGTTAGCAGCGTGTACATGTTGATGGTAGTTTCCAATTCTGGGGTTCCTTATGGTAGTGTCCTTGGCCCTTTGCCCTACCTTTTCTATACAAGCGATGATATAGCCGTGCATTTCTAGTAACATGTTGGCATATGCTGATGATACTTCTGTCTATGTTGATATTACTTGCCTCAATGAAGCCTGACGATAATTCAATCGTTGTGCTCTCGATGGGCCATGAAATTCAATCCTATCAAGTAAAATGAAATGATTGTGAGTCAGTGCAGAACGCTATTGCCTCAGCCATATCGTCTGCTGATTAATGGAGTTTTATGTTCTTAGGTATGAAACTTACAACTGAATTGTAACGCAAGGATATGGGCCATTTTTTTTTTATTCTGCCTCATGTTGAGTCACACTTAAGATTTGGGCATTGGGTATCGTAGGGATACTGGGTTCTTTCACTTTTACACAAGATTGTAGCTAATGATGAACATCCATCCTCTCCACAAGCTTTTACGTGATTTTTATCAAGCAAGAGTTACTAGTTCTGTATCCCTCAATTCTATGGCATTTGATGTTAGTCGATTTTTAATACTCTTTGTTGGCTTTGGAACAGATTACCTTTAGAGATTGTAACTTCTCCGAAAGATAGGCTAATCTGTTTTTGTTAAGTAAATAAAGGTTTATTCTAGCTTTTCATTCTCATATTATACAACGAGAATTATATTACCTTTGGTTGTATAATTCTCGATTTTTTCAGTGTGGCTCTTTATAAGGCTTGCCATAAAAATAATAATAAAACAGAAAAAAAATAATGATAATAAGAACAACAGCAAAACAATAATAGTGATAATAATGATAATAATAGTAATAACAGTGATAATAATAATGTGATATCACACTAGCTTCTAGAACAATCTTCATCACTCAATGAGATCATTATCTAAACACAGTTATTCATTTATGAGTCATCAGATGAGTCCATCAGCAGGTGACAGCAAAAATGTAATCAAGCCTTAATGAGTTTCTTCAGCTATAGTAAGAATGGTGTTAACTAGAAGGCAACCTGTGCAACCGGCATATACTAGGATCACCACAGAAAAGTTTTAACAACTTCAAGGAAATTGCAGGTTCAGCCATCTTATTACAATAGTCAGAGGAACGAGTTTCGCAAGCTCGGTTTCATGATTATGCCGATATGTGAGTTTGAATTGTTCGCTTGTAATTCACTTTAACGATTTTTTGGGTATGTATGCTGCACCCGCTCCACACGCCCATACCCAGGTATGTTTATATATATTTTTTTCTTTTCTTCTTCGTATTATTTCTGTTATCATAATGATTATTATAATTATCATTATCGTTATAATTGTCATTATTATCGTTATAATTATCATCATTATCATTGTCACCATCATCATCATCATCATCATCATCATCATCATCATCATCATCATCATCATCATCATCATCATCATCATCATCATCATCGTCATCATCATCATCATCATCATCATCATCATCATCATCATCATCATCATCATCATCGTCATCGTCATCATCATCGTCATCGTCATCGTCATCGTCATCGTCATCGTCATCATTGTTATTATTTTTACCATCATTATCATATTCCCGAAAGTAATTAGCGTCACTAACAGGAAGTTTCCGACCTAGCCCAAAAAGTATCCTTATCTGTAAGGCACGCATATTTACTTTGCGTTAAATCGAGCTTTCTTAGTCTCTTGTGTATTAGGTACTTCGCAGGTATAATAAACTGATACAAAAAGATTCCTGAAGGCAGTGGCTTCCGTAAACAACATCTTTATCCATAATTTGATTGTGGGAAACAGCGCCAAGCAGAGATGATTCCACTGGGACATGTCAGTCAGTCGTGCGTGAAAAGGAAGGATCCCAGATTGCGATCCCTTGCTTCTGCCTCTTTCTCTCTCTGTCTACTTGTGTGGTGTGTGTGTGTGTGTGTGTGTGTGTGTGTGTGTGTGTGTGTGTGTGTGTGTGTGTGTGTGTGTGTGTGTGTGTGGTGTTGTGTGGTGTGGATGTGGTGTGGTGTGCGTGTTGTGTGGTGTGGTGTGGTGTGTGTGTGTGTGAGTGTGTGTGTGTGTGAGTGACTATCTGTCTGCCAGCCTGCTTGCTTGCTTGCTTGTTTGCTTGCCTGCCTGCTCCCCCTCTCTCTCTCTTTTTCTAAAATAATGCGATTATTTATTTTCATTCGCCATAATGAAGCCTGTTACAAATCCTTTTTCGTTGCGATATATCATGAAATAGGTACGTTGAATGTATGTTCACAATAAGCTCTTTTGAATTACCTTCTTGCGGTCTCTTGCCTTGAGCCATGAGACAGAAACACGGCACAGGTTCGCCAGTGAAGAATATATATAAGATTTTATGAGTCCTGCAGAAGCTCTTCTAATAGAGTCCTTTTAACAAGCTCTTCCAGAAATGTCCCGTTAAAGGGGACCAACTGAAGAAGTCACTTAGGAAGCTCCAGTAAAGGAATCCAACTGTTGGATCCATATTACAGAAAATCTTTTACAGAAGCCTCGGTCCATTATGGGCTTGTAGCGACGACGCACCCGTGGACACGTATGAAAAATGGACCCAAGTCCGCCATGCTATAAGTCAAGATTGGGAAGCTTGTTTACTTTATCAACTAAATTGCAAATTGTCGTGCGCTCGTGTTGCAATGTCGCGGAATCGGAAGAATTTTAAAGGAAGGAGTTACCCGGCAAATTCTGTAATCGTGTTAAACAAATGTTTTGGTTTTGAGTCTTCTGGGTAGTGCTACCTCGTAACAGACCCATCACGTATTGTCTTCTCCGAGTATCATACTTTTTTGCTTTTTCACTTATATTGTTTTTTTTTCTCTTCTTTTTCTTTTTTATCCACCTCTTTTAAATTGTTCTTTCTTGTTATTTTATCCTTCAATTTAATGTATGTATCGGTAAAATGTTGTTAAGTTTGTCTCGTTATCAAATTCCTGCTTGCTCCTCTGATCGCCCCGGATGCACACCCACTTGTATGTTGACACAAGCCCGTAATAACGACGTATTTCGGCCGCGTCGCTGCTCTCCTAAATTACTGCCATTTCTTTTTTTCCTTGTAATTAAGACCTGGCGCGAACGTACCAACACTCTTATCCTCTACTCCAGAGCCTCGAAAAGGGGCGAAAAAAATACTTTTACCACATTCTAGAAGGATATTTTCTTCCCCTTTTTACTCCGGACGTGAAAGTTTTTACTTTGGAGGATAGGGGCAGTTTGTGGGTATTTGGACGAGGATGAACTAAGGGAAGTTTAGTCCATGCTCTTAGCGATGAAACGTGTTTTTTCTTTCATTTATGCTCTTCATTTTACTTAGCATTTTTTTTACGTGGTTATTACAGAAGAAATTCACGCATAGAATTTCACTGCCAAATCCAGTGCAAAAACTTTCTAATACTTACAGTTGCAAATAATTACATCAAATAATTTTACGGCTTGAAGTGGAAGAAAATACTTATCTTCAATAAACATCTCAAGACTACCATCAATTTCCCTTGGCCTCAATCTTTGATGGCGTGTTTGCTAATAGCACAAAAGCACGTGAGGAGACAGCTCTCACAAATGAAGTGTTATTTCTCACCAGACAAAACAAGGGAAGGAACCGCCGGGGACGATGAATGGAGCTGATGCTCCGCTACAAGACATACATATATATCGCGTCTCATGTGCTTCGATGATTTATTCCCCGATACCGAGAAGACTGAGAACTACTGTGGATAAAAGTCTAATATACAAGCACTTCAGAGCACAGTGTTGCAATTGTATTTATTTCTAGGAATCACTTTTTTTTTATCATGATAATATTTCCGCCTGAATAATGTGGAATGAATGGCCAATAATAACAATAAAATTTCTGACAATCTACCATTTTACAGGATGTGTAACACGTGCTTCATGTGAATTATGCACAAGGCCATTTTCGAGTGAAGAAGGAGTGCAATAACTTTCGTTCAGTATATACACGCATCGCATTCTGTAACACTCTACTGTGAATACGAAAGCCCTGTTACGACCTAGCATCATGACCAGAATTTGGAAAAGTTTGAAGAATTGAAGTATTATCGAACATCAACAACACGTGTAAGTGACTGTATTTTATCGGCTTACACATCACCATGCATGATTTTTGCATGACATCGACATTGTGACAGCGTTGACAAACATTCAAACCCTCTTTTCTCGAGAACACATATACTAAGAAGAAAAATAAGGTTATCCGTTATCCCGGGAGTAAATGTTTTCCCACGGCGAGCCTTTAGTGT
>NC_051395.1:38335136-38342636 GCF_015228065.2 Penaeus monodon | reverse complement strand
CACACATGTATATGTATATATATATATATATATATATCTATCTATATCTATATATCTCTATATTATATATATAGGTTCCTACTATATATATTGTGTGTGTGTGTTGTGTGTGTGTGTGGTGTGTGTGTGTGTGTTTGACGCTATGGATTCATTGTTTTATGTGTTGGAATATTCACTACATAACGTAACCACTGATATCTGTAATCCACAGCCCTTTCTCTTTACTCCCACTCCTCCTCTTTGATTTAATTTCCGACTCTTTCTTCTGTAGCTTCTTTTTTATCGCTAATTTTCTTTTCATTTTCTCCACATTCTGCCTGCCCCTCTCTCTTTGTTTCACCTCTCTCTCTTCAGCTTCCGCAGACCTTGGATTACCATCTCACTCTTCCCTCCTCCCCTGCACCTTTTTACGCTGGTTAAGGTATTCACATTCCGTCCTTACCAATATTTTGTTGATACCGATTCATGTATGCATGTAGAATTTGAAAGTCATTTGAATTTAAATCAGCAGTGGTCCGTCGTACGAAGCAACTCGACTTGCTAAAATACACGAAAAAATATCTCTTGTATTTTGGACCTATGCAATTTTCCAAATTTTCTCCGAACGCGCTTCATACACAATGGACGACTTCATATGAAAGAAAATTATTCACCGCTTCAATGACATTGGTATCGCGGTACCAGCGTTAACATGATTCAACGTAACATTGTGCCGACTCTACGGTTTGCCGTTTGCCAGCCTCTTTGGCTCAAGTGCTATGGCCAGGAGAGGAAATGAATATGAATATACACGCTACATGAATTAAATACAACGACAAGTATAGCATACACAAAAACATACTCAACAAAATATTTATATACGAGGTATTAATATAAATTTTAACGGAAATGTAGTGGAATGGCCCAGGCATGTTTTCACGAACAAATCTTCGGTGCGAACGTTTGAAAATTGGCCCTAAAGATGGACAACCGCGGAAGACGAGGCATTTGGAGAGCATGGAATAGAGTACTTAAAAAATGGGAGGAAGAACATCGCAAAAGACGGAAAAGAGTATAAATATCTCCTACTAAATAGTGCAATTTGTAGGTTTGTGCCAACGTGTGTGTGTGTGTTGTTTGTCTTTCTCTTTTTCTGGCTTTCTATCTGCCTCTGAACCCCCCCCCATCTCTCTCTCTCTCATCTCTCTCTCTCTCATCTCTATCTCTCTCTCTCTCGTCTCTCTCTCTCTCTCTCTCATCTCTCCTCTCTCTCTCTCTCTTTTCGAGAGACTATTCGCTGATGAACATACGAGACACTGGTAACATCAAAAACGGAGTGCGTAGAGCAATAGTTGGCCAAACATTTGAGATTCCCACAGAGTCTCGACTCTACAGTGAGTTACGAAGAGGCAGTATTCCCCTCGTGGATTTAGCACTAATCCCCGGAATAGTAGTGTGGGAACGCAAGAAAAAAGAAGAAGAGATAAGAGAAGGGGTTGAAAAGCGGGAGTGATTGTTGACTGGTGTGTGTACAAACGGCAAGGGAACAGTAAGGACGCTTTTGAAAGCATAGCTGAGAGACGGGTAAGAAGTAAGCAAGCTGGTATTTTCGCTCTTGACATACGGAAGCTTATATGGTATGACAGACATATAGAACAGAAATAGTAAACATGGACCTAGTAGATGTCAGTCGGTCATTAGGGTGATACCAAAGCTGTTAAGCGACTGAGAGGAATGTCTTGTTAAGTGATTAGAAGATTTCATACATGTTCAAGTACTCGTTAATTAGGTTTCTGGAACTTTTGGGACTTCTCGGACTATTTTGATTAATAGATATAGGTTGTTTCGTCAGGCTTTCAGGATCTGTAGTGTAATTAGATTCAAATCACACAATGAACACCTCAAATGTGTACATATTGTATGTTCGATGTATATATATATATATATATAATATATATATCTTATATATATATTATATTATATATATCTTATATATAGATATATATATTATATAATATACTATATTTCATATATATGGATATATATATTAAATATAATTTATATATATTAATAATATAATATTATATATTATATATATTATATATATTATATGTGTGTGTGTGTGTGTGTGTTGGTGTGTGGTGTGTGTGTGTGTGTGTGTGTTGTGTGTGTGTGTGTTGTGTGTGTGTGTGTGTGTGTGTGTGTGTGTGTGTGTGTGGGTCTTTGTGTGTGTGTGTGTGTGTTTACGCGCGCGCGCCTGTGTGTGTGTGTGTGTGTGTGTGGTGTGTGTGTGTTGTGGTGTGTGGTGAGCGAGAGAGAGAGAGAGAGAAGAGAGAGAGAGGAGAGGGAGAAGAGAGAGAGAGAGAGAGAGAGAGAGAGAGAGAGAGAGAGAGGAGAGAGAGAAGAGAGAGAGAGAGAGAGAGGCACATTTATATATTCTAAATATAATATATATAATATATATATATATTATATATAATATATATATATATTATTATGAGAGAGAGAGAGAGAGAGAGAGCGAGAGAGAGAAGAGATAGTCAGACAGACAGACAGACGATAGAGAGATAGAGAGAGAGAGAGAGAGAGAGAGAGAGCAGAGAGAGAAGAGAGAGATAAAAGAGAGAGAAGAAAGGAAGCGTGTTTGTGTTGTATGCGCGCGCGCGCGCCGCGTGTGTGTGTGTTGTGTGGTTGTGTTGTGTGTGGTTGTGTGGGTGTGTGTGTGTGGGGTGTGTGATGTGTGTGTGTGTGTGTGTGTGTGTGTGTGTGTGGTGTGTTGTGTGTGTGTGGTGTGTGTGTGTGTGTGTGTGTTGTATGTGTGTGTGTGTGTTTGTGTGTGTGTGTGTGTGTGCATATATAATATATCTATGTATATAATATTATATACTTATATATATATCATATATATATACACTATTATATATATATATATTATATTATATATTATATATATCTATATATCTAGATAATATAATAAATCTTCTTATATATCTAAGAGGGAGGAGAGAGTGAGAGAGAAGAGAGAGAGAGAGAGAGAGAGAGAGATAGAAGAGAGAGCGAGAGATAGAGAGAGCGCGAGAGAGAGAGAGTAAGAGAGAGAGAGAGGGGGGGAGGAGAGAAGAGAGAGAGAGAGAGAATTAGAGAGAGATAGACAGAGAGAGAGAGAGGGAGAGAGATGATAGAGAGACAGAGAGCCAGAGAGACAGAGAGAAGACAGACAGACGACAACAGATGTGTTTTGTGACCACATCACTCCTGTTATCCGACTACACCTCACAAACCTCATACATCGGCGATAAGGGTTATACAGGCACAGGGGTTTTGCCCACGCGCTGTCTTAGGGGCGCACGCGTCCGATGTAAGGCTAAGCTTATTGGTTTATGTTTCGTGTCTGCGGCCACCTGAGCTGATCTTATTCCCGGGCTCGGGGTGATTAGCAGATAAGGACGTGCGTGATAATTTTCTCTGGATGTTGGCCGCGTGTTTGTCATCCCGGGCCAGGTGTTCGGCAAGGACGCGATAGATAGAGGGTGGGTAGACTACATGCGACGAGATTAGGCTGTAAGACCAGAGAGAGCGTGGGTGGGAAATAGCGTTAAAGAAACAAACACCGCATATACATATTTGTAGATTTAAGTAAATGGTGGTTTGGCATCTACCATTTGGACTGTGTTTTAATCCTTTGGGAGTGTTTTGTTGTGGCGTGAGTGCCCACAGGTATGGCTGGGTGCTGAGATAATTCGGAGTCAACGGGGGTATCGGCAGGCTTCTTATTCAGCTAAGTACTGGCAGTCCCTTGTGTTGCTGCTACTCTCGGTTTCGTTCGTTCGTTGATATTTGTTCTTCGTTCTGCTTCGTTCAGAGCTTCATACATACTGGCCTTTTTCAGTTTCTGTCTCTCTTTATCTCTGACACTTTATGCTTTACCGGGTGACGGAGTGCCAGCAGGCGCTCCTGCCACCAGGATGTAAAGCAGCCAGCCATAATCTCATTACCCAGCCCGGAGCGGTTTGTGGGCGGATTTCTGTCTCAGAAATTTGTGGTGGCTCACAATTCCTGTAAGTAATGTACCATCGTTGCATTCGGCTCGCACAGTGCATCACCCTTTCTTCATGGTCAGTTGTCTCTATGATCTCCATGCGCATGGTAACCTAGTCTGATTGCGGAAGAATGACTTCGGTACCTCTATTGTTGCCTGAGATAGGTGCCAGTGGCCTCATAGGCCTGTGGCGTCGGAGTACCATCTGGCCGATGGGAGGGATCTCGTTTTCCTCTCTATGAAGCTGCAGGAGGAAGGGCATGATCTGTGGCATTTTACTTCTGCCTTAAGATTTTTTTTCGGCTCATCTTTATGATCATGGATTTGGGGCAACCCTGCAGTGTCAGCTAGTCTGATCAGCAACTCATTCTCTCTGATGCCTATGTGGCTAGTGAACCAGTTTATGATTATTATTCGACCCTGAGCAGAAAATCTTCTGTGCTTTGGTGAGGACAGTGGTCAGGATGTTGTCTTTGAGTGAGCTTTGCTGCAGACAGTCAATGGCTTTCCTGGATCTCCCACATTCCCTTACCCTCAGGGATCGGGCGTGGGTTAGGGCTCCCAGCGCAACTTGCCTATGCCCTGAGGCGTTTCTGTTACCCCTAATGGATTGTGTGGTATCCCTTGCTGCAAAGCCGGCGTCTGCAGTGTGGTTTGAAAGGATCTACCCTCTCAGCTTTTGCCCTTTAGAACTAGGTATGGTGTATTTATTTCTTTTTCCTTGACAAGCTCATACTATAGAACTCGAGAACAGGTTTTTGCTCACAGCGGGGCTGCAATAATTCAAGGTGGGGGAGTCAATGCCCTTTGGCAAGTAGTTGTTCTATGTAATGATAGCTATATCAACCCCTGCTATTCTCCCTGAATAGCAAGACGACTTGCTATTCAATAGCCTTCTCCAAGTCTAGGAATACTACCAACAGAGTGACATGTTAATTGTGTTAAGATTGTGGCTATGCTGTGTGCTGTGCTCATTCCCTTTGTGAACCCATGTAGGTTTTTCAAGTGGGAGTCCCATTTTCATTGGAGTCGGTTCAAGCACCATTCTCTACGGCCGTCTGTCCATACAGTGGAGGGAGAGATGGGGTGGTACTTCCCTGCTTCTTTGGTTTGGGATGGGATATGTGATGCCTTTCTTCCAGCTCTGGGGTATAGAGAGTGGAGTGGTCCCAGGACTTGTTGAGGAGTTGCAGGAATTGCAAGCTCACCTGCCAGTCCTAGGTTGGAATGGTGGGGTATGAGATCCCCTCATAACCCGGGCTCGATTCAAGAACTGTTTTTTGTAGGTTTGTCTTAGTTCCCTCAGAGAGAAGATACATCTGAGTTTATCGGTTCGGCTGGCCCTTTCTCTGATATGAGTAAGTCTGTCTGGTTTGTAGGCGTTGTGGTTGCCGTCCGTTCAGCTGGCAGACTGTTTGCTGCTTGTTTTCTCTCTCACCAGTCTGTTTGCTTCGCTGAGGATCGTGGAGTGTGCACCTTAGGGGCTGAAGCGACTAGTAGCTCGCCTGACCCGTTCCACACTCTCCAAAAGGTGGTTCGAATGGTCAAGGACCTCACACCATTCCATCCGCCATTTTCCTTCCTGACTCTTGTGGCAGTTTTCTTGGCATCCCTGCTGACTGTTTTCCCTTAGGAGGGCTGGTTTTTGTCGAGTTCTTTGCCTTGGATATTTTTCTTTACATGTTCACTCTGTGGTTGTACTTTTCTTAATCTCGTCATTAAAGTACCATGCTCTTTATAACTCCTGGACCACGGCCGCTTTTAGGGTATATTCGGTGAGGCTGCTTTATTTATGGCAATGATAAGTCTGGCTTCAAGCACGTCCTTCACTCTGCGGGGGTTTTCATTTGTTTCTAAGACAGTGGCCAGAAGCATTCTGAAAGGCTTGCCAGTTGGCTTGTCTGTTTTCCTCGTGGATTTGCTTGTGGAATTTTGCTGGGCCGTATCCATGAGGTATAACAGTGCATAATATACTTGTGACAGTCGACA
The DNA here is from genome assembly GCF_015228065.2 of Penaeus monodon. Taxonomy (NCBI): domain Eukaryota; kingdom Metazoa; phylum Arthropoda; class Malacostraca; order Decapoda; family Penaeidae; genus Penaeus; species Penaeus monodon. The sequence goes on along the minus strand of NC_051395.1, from coordinate 38,336,629 downwards.
CTCCATCTATTCTCTCCACCAGAGCTGCAGTGGCCCGGTGAAGTCTAGGACTTTCCTCTAGACCTCACTTGGCTCCTGGCTCTTTTTGGCTATTGGAGAAGAGCGAGTCTCGGGATGTCTCAAGCACGTTGGCTATGTGATTGCGCTGCCACATCCGGCCCTGCAGGACCAGGTGTGGTGGTGTGCTTGAAGTCTCGCCCCTATGATCACTTGTTCTTGTGCTGCTAGAAGCACAGACCTGCCTGATGTCTAGCTCCTACAGCCTGGCGTGCTGTAACACATTGTTCAGCTAGAGGGGTCCCCCATGAATCTTCACAGGAAATTATTCCAACATCCCCCACAGCCGCAGAGCATTGGCTATTGCAGAGCAAAGGATAGTTTGCTTCTGACCAGGTGATCAAGCCTCTTTTACCAGCTATGCTTGGCAAAGAAACCCTAGAAGCGAACAGTCCCCTCTATTATGTTCTGGATCATGACAGTTTCAATGTTCCTTGATCGCACTATTGGCTGTTAGTTTGGCATTCTTTGCATTAAGTCCATAGATGTTCCCTGTAGTATGCTTAGATTGTGTTCTTATGTTATTTGGTGATAAATTACCTCAGAGACATCCTTGTATTCGGATTCAGAGTCTGTTATATCGAGTCTGGACAATTCCATTGTGAATTCCTTGCGGTTGAGGGAACTTCATCTTGTTTGGGATGATGCAGGCAGGCTGTCCTTGGGTCCACTGGGAGTGGAGGCCTTTGGTTTGCTCAGACTTTTGTGAGTTTTGGCTTTCTCACTTTAGGCTTGGTCTGTGTCTTTTCGCTCTGCTGACTTTACATGTAAGGTCCGCTTTGGTTTTCCGATTCAGCTGTTTTGGCCTCTGCCTGTGAGAGCTGGCCGACTTGGAGTGAGGAGGAATCCTCGTCCTAGGATCAGGTGGGCAGCTTTGAGCCTCTTCTTCCACTCCCCTCTCTTCAGGACTACAACAGTCTAGGTCATTGCCGTCATGGCAACCGTGACTGTGCCTTCTCTCTCTCTACCCATCCTCACATCGCCTCCACAAGCTTTTCTCCTGCAGAAGACTACAGCAGTCCACCGAGGATTCATATCTTCCTCGTCAAAGGAGATTATCATCTCTTGGTGAGGCTTTTGTATTGGCTCTTTGAACCTTTTATCCTGTGGTTCTTTTTCTGCCTTTTGAAATGTTGGGACTCCTTTTTAATGGAGATATCCAGTGTCGCTGTGGAGGGGCTTCTTCTTCTTAGGAGGTTGGGAATGTTTTTCCTCTTTTGTTCTGTCCCCAGACATGGGTTCCTGGGGGACAGGAAGTAAAGTCTGCTTCGTTTTTAGCAAACCTCTTGTCACCTGATATCCGCCGCTTTCCTGACAAGAGGAAGCAGGCTCCGGGCGTGAAGCCATCTTGGCACAGTTGGGACATTTGGCGCTTGTATCCCTTTGGCCTTTCTTGTGTGCCTAATTCACACTTCGGTGTTTGTGTGCCTTGCTAC
>NC_051395.1:38305412-38316054 GCF_015228065.2 Penaeus monodon | reverse complement strand
TAAAATAATATATATTATATATATTATATAATTATATATATATAATATATATATAAAAATATATTATATAAAATATAATATATATATTATATATATATATATATATATATATATATTATATAAGAGGAGAGAGAAGAGATGAGAGAGAGAGAGAGAGAGAGAGAGAGAGAGAGAGAGGGAGGGAGGGGGAGGGAGAGAGGGGAGGGAGAGGGAAAGGGAAGAGAGAGAGAGAGAGAGAGAGAGAGAGGGGAGAGAGAGAGAGAGAGAGAGAGAGAGAGAGAGAGAGAGAGAGAGAATTAGAGAGAGAGAGAGAGAGAGAGAGAGAGAGTAGAGAGAGAGAGAGAGACAGAGAGACAGAGAGACAGAGAGAGAGACAGACAGACAGACAAACAGATGTGTTTGTGACCACACCTCCTGTTATCCGACTAACAGCCTCACAAACCTCATACTCGGCGATAAGGGTTATACAGGCACAGGGGTTTGCCCACGCCTGGCTTAGGGGAGCCCGACGTCCTGATGTAAGGCTAAGCTTAATGGTTTATGTTCGTGTCTGCGGCAACCTGAGCTGATCTTATTCCGGGCTCGGGGTGATTAGCAGATAAGACGTGCGTGAGATTTCTCTGGATGTTGGCCGCGTGTTGTCATCCCGGCCAGGTGTTCGGCCAAGACGCGATAGATAGAAGGTGGGAGACATAATGCGACGAGAATTAGGCTGAGAACCAGAGAGAGCGTGGGTGGGAAATTAGCGTTAAAGAAACAAACACACGCATATACATATTTGTAGATTATAGTAAATGGTGGTTTGGCATCTACCATTTGGACTGGTGTTTTATCTCTTTGGGGAGTGTTTGTTGTGGGTGTGAGTGGCCACAGGTATGGCTGGGTGCTGAAGATGAAGTCGGAGATCAACGGGGGTAGTCGGCAGGCTTCTTAGTCAGCTAAGGACTGGGCAGTCCTTGTGTTGCTGCTACTCTCGGTTCGTTCGTTCGTTTGATATTTGTTTCGTTCTGGCTTCGTTCAGAGCTTCATACATACGGCCTTTTTCAGTTTGGCTGTCTCATCTTATTCTCTGACACTTTATGCTTACCGTGGTGACGGGATTGCCAGCAGGCGCTCCTGCCACCATGATGTAAGCATGCAGCATAATCTCATTACCAGCCCGGAGGCTGTTGTGGGCGGATTCTGTCTCAGAAATTGTGTGCTCACAATTCTGTAAGTAATGTACCATCGTGGCATTCGGCTCGCCACAGTGCATGCAACACCTTTCTTCATGGTCAGTTGTCTCTATGATCTCCCATGCGCAATGGTAACCTAGTCTGATTGCGTGAAGAATGACTTCGGTACCTCTATTGATTGCTTGAGAGAGTGCCAGTGGCTCATAGCCTGTGGCGTCTGAGTACCATCTGGCCGATGGGAGGATCTCGTTTTCTCTCTATGAAGCTGCAGGAGGAAGGCATGAGCTGTGGCATTTTACTTCTGCCTTAAGATTTTTCGGCTCAGCTTTATGATCATGGGATTTGGGGGCAAACCCCTGCCAGTGTCAGCTAGTCTGTCAGCAAGCTGATGCCTATGTGGCTAGGGAACCAGCTTATGATTATTATTCTACCTTGAGCAGAAATCCTCTGTGCTATGGTGAGGACAGTGGTCAGGATGTTGTCTTTGAGTGAGCTTTGCTGCAGACAGTCAATGGCTGCCCTGGAGTCTGCCCACATGTCCTTCCCTCAGGGACGCGTGGGTTAGGGCTCCCATGATCGCAACTGCCTATGCCTGAGGCGTTGTCTGTTACCCTAATGGATTGTGTGGTATCCCTTGCTGCAAAGCCGGCGTCTGCAGTGTGGTTTAAGGGATCTACCCTCTCAGCTTTTGCCTTTAGACTAGGTATGGTGTATTGATTCTTTTTCCTTGACAAGCTCATAATAGAGGACTCGAGAACAGGTTTTTGCTCACGGCGGGGCTGCAATAAATTCAGGGTGGGGGGAGTCCATGCCCCTTGGCAAGTAGTTGTTCTATGATCTGATAGCATATCAACACCCTGCTATTCTCCTGAATAGCAAGACGACTTGCTAATTCAATAGCCTTCTCCAAGTCTAGGAATACTACCACAGAAGTGACAGTGTTAATTGTGGTTAAGAGTGTGGCTATGCTGTGTGCTGTGCTCATGCCCTTTGTGAACCCATGGAGGTTTTCAAGTGGGAGTCCCATTTTCCATTGGAGTCGGTTAAGCACCATTCTCTCGGCCGTCTTGTCCAGACAGCTGAGGAGAGAGATGGGGTGGTACTTCCCTGGCTTCTTTGGTTTTGGGATGGGAATTGTGATAGCCTTCTTCCAGCTCTGGGGTAGAGTGGAAGTGTCCCAGGACTTGTTGATGAGTTGCAGGAATGCAAGCTCACCTGCCAGTCCTAGGTGGGAAATGGTGGGGTATGAGATCCCATCAGAACCCGGGCCGTTCAAGAACTGTTTTTGTAGGTTTGTCTTAGTTCCCTCAGAGAGAAGATAACATCTGAGTTATCGGGTTCGGCTGCCCTTTCTCTGATATGAGTAAGTCTGTCTGGTTGTAGGCGTTGTTGGTTTGCCTTCCGTTCAGCTGGCAGACTGTTGCTGCTTGTTCAATCCTCCACCAGTCTGTTTGCTTCTGACTGAGGATCGTGGAGTGTGCACCTTGGGGCTGAGCGACTAGTAGCTCGCCTGACCCGTTGCCACATCTCTAAAAAGGGTGGTTCGATGGTCAAAGGACTCACACCATTCCAGCCACTTTTCCTGCCTGACTCTTGTGGCAGTTTTCTTGGCATCCCTGACTGTTTCCCTTAGGAGGGCTAGGTTGTCAGGGGTTCTTTGCCTTTGGAAATATTTTCTTTACATGTTCACTCTGTGGTTGACTTCCTTAATCTCGTCATTAAAGTACCAGGCATCTTTATAACTCCTGGACCACGGCCGAATTTTAGGTATAGTCGGTGAGGCTGCTTGATTTATGGCACTGATTAGTCTGGCTTCAAGCATGTTTTCACTCTGCGGGGGTTCATTGTTTCTAAGACAGTGGGCCAAAGCATTCTGAAAGGCTTGCCAGTTGGCCTTGTCTGTTTTCCATCTTGGATTTGCTTGTGGCTTTTGGGCTGGGCCAGTATCCATGAGGGTAGTAACAGTGCCATAATAGTAACTTGTGACAGTCGACACTCCATCTAATTCTCTCCACCAGAGCTGCAGAGGCCAAAGGTGAAGTCTAGGACTCCTTCTAGACCTCACTTGGCTCCTGGCTCTTGGCTATTGAGAAGAGCGATCTCGGGGAATGTCTCAAGCACGTTGGCTATGTGATGGCCTGCCACATCCGGCCCTGCAGGGAGCCAGGATGTGGTGGTGTGCATTGAAGTCTCCCCCTATGATCACTTGGTCTTGTGCTGCAGAAGCACAGACCTGGCTGATGTCTAAGCTCCTACAGCCTGGCTTGCTGTACACATTGTACAGCTAGAGGAGGCCCCCATGAATCTCAACAGCAAGTGATTCAACATCCTCTCCACAGCGCAGTGCATTGGCTATTGCAGAGCAAGGGATAGTTGCTCTGACCAGGGTGATCAAGCCTCTTTTGCCAGCTATGCTTGGCAAAAGAAACCCTGAGAAGCGAACAGTCCCCTCTATTAATGTCTCCTGGAGCATGACAGTGTCAATGTTCCTTGATCGCACTATTGCATGGTAGTTGGCATTCTTTGCATTAAAGCCATAGATGTTCCACTGTAGTATGCTTAGATTGTGTGTCATGATGTTATTTGGTGATAATTACATCAGAGACATCTTTGTATTCGGATTCAGAGTCTGTTATATCGGAGTCTGACAATTCCATTGTGAAGTCCTTGCTGGTTGAGGGAACTTCATCTGGTTTGGGATGATTGTCAGGCAGGCTGTCCTTGGGTCCACTGGGAGGTGGAGAGCCTTTGGTTGCTCAGACTTTTGTGAGTTTGGCTTTTCTCACTTTAGGCTTGGTCTGTGTCTTTTCTCTCTGCTGACTTTACCTGGGTAAGGTCAGCTTTGGTTGTACAGATTCAGCCTGTTTTGGCTCTGCCTGTGAGAGCATGGCCAGACTTGGAGTGGGGAGGGGAATCTCGTCCTAGGATGCAGGTGGGGCTGCTTTGGGCCTCTTCCACTCCCTCTCTTTCAGGACTACAACAGTCTAGGTCATTGCCGTCATGGCGACCGTGACTGCCTTCTCTACCTCCTCACTCGACCTCCCCAAAGCTTTTGCTACTGCAGAAGACTACAGCAGTCAACAGAGGAGTCATATCTTCCTCGTCAAAGAGGAGATTATCATCTCTTGGTGAGGCTTTTGCAGTGCTCTTTGAACCTTTTATCCTGTGGTTCTTTTTCTGCACTTTTGAAATGTTGGGAAACTCCTTTTTAATGGAGATATCCAGTGTCGGCTGTGGAGGGGCTTCCTTCTTCTTAGGAGGTTGGGAAGTGTTTTCTCTTTTGTTCTGTCCCCAGACATGGGTTCCTGGGGGAGCAGGAAGAAAGTCTGCTTCGTTTTTAGCAACCTCTTGTCACCTGAGATCCGCCGCTTTCCTGACAGAGGAAGCCAGGCTCCGGGCGTGAAGCCTCTTGGCACAGTTGGGACATTTGGCGCTTGTATCCCTTTGGCCTTCCTTGTGTGCCTTAATGCACACTTCGGTGTTGTGTGCCTTGCTACAGACATCACATTTAGGCTTGGCCTTGCAGCTAGCCTGGTATGTACCGTACCTTTGGGACTTAAAGCACCGAAGTGGCTCTGGCACATAAATTCTTAAGCTGAAGGTGCTCCAGTTACCCAGATCAAAGGTAGTGATTGGGGCTCCTTTCAGGGTTAACAGGACTTGCCTGGTTGGGCTCTTCCCTTTCGACATTCGGGAAGCATCCACGACCTGTGGGTGTGATGTTATCAGATCCACATCATATGAAAGTGAGAAGCCAAATAGCATCATCCTGACTCTCCTCTCGTCGGGATTCAGTGGTGAGAGACACCTTCCTCCCATCATTAAGCTCTTTGGTTTCCTGTAGGAAATTCAGGGTAGCTTGGTCTTGGGGCATAATAATCATGCCCTGGTGTCTGGCAACCCAGATTGACAACCAGATTTTTCTCTCTTCAATGCTCTTACCAATTGTTAGGCATTGTCGAATCCTTCAGGTTTAGAGGAACCTAGGGGGTCCAGACTCTCCCTCAGAGTCTGTCTCCAGGATGGGTTCTTTTGGACCACCCTTTCAGCTTAAATTCTGGGCTGCGGTCATGGGAGCAGCAGCTGTTTCGGTTTGGGTTTCAGCTTTCCCCCCTCTCGGTCGGGGGGAGTCTGAGAGGTACTCGGGGTCCCTGATTTGGGTGCTGGCCTGAGAGGCCGCGAGAGTCCATCTGCTGGAAAATCTATATATATATTATATATATTATATATATTATAATATATATAGATTATAATATTATAATTATTATATATATATGTATGTATGTTGTATGTAAATATATATATATATATATATATTAAAAATATATATATATATATATATATATATAAAATTATATAATATATATATCTTCATCATCAGACAGAAAATTCAGAATAGAAAAGCTGTAACCAATCAGTTCTCTTGCTTGAAATCCACATCCACCACTGCTAACCGAGGCTTCATGTATTCCCTGATCGGGTTACCTGTAAGCAGGCGAGGTGAATTTCCTTGCCCATGGAACAACGCGCCGGCCGGTGACGCGAGCTCTCGACTCTCTCGATTTTCATGACAGGTTTGGTCTGATTTTTCCCCTTTTCCTCTCTCTCTCCTCCTCTCTTTTTCTCTCTCTCTCTCTCTTTCTCTCTCTCTCTCTCTCTCTCTCTCTCTCTCTCTCTTCTCTCTCTCTTTCCTTCTCTTCTCTCTTATATTTTAATATATATTAAATATATATATATAAAATTATATATAATTTATATATATATATATATATATTTTATGCAGTATATTTGTGTTTTGCATTTTTGTTGAAAAAATGTTAGTATGCATTTTTTGTACACAATCTTTTCATATATAAACTCTTTTCATATATAAATGTTGTTTTCTCCCTCTCAGTATTCCCTTTTTACCTACACTTTTCAAAACTACATTCCCTTCCATTATGGTATAAACCACATTCACATACTCTCCTTTTTGAGGTTTTCACGCCCATTGCGTCCCTACCTCAGTTGTTCACTCCTTGCATTCGCAATTTTACCTGCTTTGCCTTTTTTTACTAATTCTTAGACCAATTTCCGTTTTCTAAATGTCTGTCCCATTTTTATGTGGACAGCTTCTAGCCACAGTCTGCTTTTTTAAAACACCGTTGTATATTCGAGGCTCCCTTTTGGCAATCATCTTAAGATTTGATTTCTTTTACATTTATATCCTTTGGTTTATATTGTTTACGCCTTTATGGGATACTTACATACGACCAAAACACACACACACAAAAACATATATATATTATATTTTAAATTTTTTATATATATATATATATATATAATATATTTTAAAAATATTTATAATATATTATATAATATATATTATTTTATATATATATATTTATATATATTTATTGTATATTATATGAAATAAAAAATAGATAATAAATAAAATATATATATTATTATATATATAAAAATTATATATATATATATATATATATATATATAAAATATATATTTAGAGGTGTGTGTGTGTGTGTGTGTGTGTCTGTGTGGTGTGTGTTGTGTGTGTGTGTGTGTTGGTGCGTGCGTGCGGCTGCGTGTGTGTGGTGGTGTGTGTGTGTGTGTGTGTGGTGTGTGTGTTGTGGTGTGGTCTGGTGTATCTTTTGTGTGGTGTGTAGTTTTGTGTGTTGGTGCTGCCCTGCGTGGTGCTGGGTGCGTGTGTTGTGTGTGTGGGGTGTGAGGGTGGTGTGTGTGTGTGTTGTGTGTGTGGTGTGTGTTGTTTTGTGTGTGTGTTTGGATACATGCATACATGCATCATACAACAACATACATACTACATACATAATAATACATACCATACATCATAATAATACATACATACATATATGATATATGTGTGTATATAAATGTCACACACAACACACACACACCACACACAACAACACACATAAATAATATAATATATATAATATATAATATATATAATATATATAAATTTATTATTATATATATATATATTATGTGTGTGGGGTTGGGGTGTGTTGTGTTGTGTGTGTGTGTGTGTGTGGGGGTTGTGTGGTGTGTGTGTGTGTTTAAAATACACACACCACACACACACACACACATGTATATATAATAATAATATATAATTTTTATAATATATATAAATATATATATAATATGAATATACCCACACACACAAACACACACACACACACACACAACAACACACAAAACACACAACACAAAACCCACCACCACAACACACACATATATATTATATATATATATATTATATATATATATATATAATTATATATATATTGTGATGTATGCACACACACACACACACACACACACACACACACACACACACACACACAACCCCAACCACAAACACCACACACCACACACCCCACACACACACACACAACACACACACACACACACACCACACGCCAACACACCCCACATACACACACACAACTATATATATAATTTAAAATATATATATATTATTATTATATATAATATAAAATTATATATACATTTTTTTTTTTTTTTCGGGGGTTCATGTTTTAGCCGCCCCGGTCAAGCATGATCTTAATTTAGTTTTCAGTTTTGATATACTTATATATATATAATATATATTATATATATATAATATATATAATATATAATTATATATACATATATAACTATATAGATAATAAAATATATACATATATATACATATATATATAATGTAAATACGTGTGTGTGTATATGTGTGTGTAATTACACTATATAAATTTAAATAAATAAATATAATTATACATTTTATATATATATATATTATATATTAATAATAATATATTATATTATAAATATATATATATATAATAATATAGTGGTGTGTGTTTTGTGTGTGTGGTGTGTGTTAAAACTACACACACCCCAAAACACACACCAACAGGTATATATATATTAAAAAATATTATATATAATATATATATTATTAAATATATATATATATACATATATAATATATATATATAATATATATTAACACACAAACACCACAAAACACCACCACCCCCACACCACACACACACACACACAATTACACACACACGAACACACACACACACACACAATATATATAATATATATATATATATATATTATATTTTTATATATATATTTTAAAATTTTTATATATATATATGAGTATCACACACACAAACCACACATCACCCAACCCCCACACACACACACAACACACCACACAAAACACCAACACAACACACGCCCAACAACCACACACAAACACACCCACCACACACACACACACACACCACACACATATATATATTAAAATAATAATATAATAATATATATATATATATATATATATATTAAATTTCATTTTTTTTTTTTTTTTTTTTTTTTTTTTTTTTTTTTTTTTTTTTTTCGTAGGTTCATTTTTGAGCGCCCTGGTACGCATGATACTTAATTGTAGTTTTCATGTTTTGATAGCATATTATATTATATAATTTTATATATAATATATTATTTATATATATATAAATTTTAAAATAATACATATATAAATATATATCCCTTAATACATATTATACAGAATTACGTGTGTGTGGTAGTGGGTGTTAATATACCTATATAAATATATTTATATATATATATTATAAAATATTTATATATAAAAATAATTTTTAATAATTTTATATATATATTGTGTGTGTGTTGTGTGGTGTGTGTGTGTGTGTGTGTGTGTAGTGTGTTGTGTGTGTGTGTGTGTGTGTGTGTGGTTGTTGTGTGGGGTGGTGTGTGTATGGTAACACAGCTTTTTATATGTGATTTTCTGAAAAAATGTATGTCAATGTTTTTCTATTTATCGTTGTTTATTCTAATGCCTTGTAAAATCTTTTGTATGTCCATTGCTTTTCCTGTTTATTTGCATTGTTTCACACTAGACATTTTCCCAAAGTTGTGTTGTTATCCCCCCCCCAAAACTATGCATTGTTTTTAACACTATTTCACCCAATGTTTTTACGTGATCAGCACATCTTTAGGAGATGAAAGGGAGACTCCGCGGGAGCCAAAGGCAACACCCCCCTCGGCGCAGTCGTACCCATCATACTAACAATAAAAGGGTCAAGAACTTGGTGTTTCCTTTTTCACCCTTTAAATTGCCACCTACTCTTGTAGGGCCCATATTCCGGGTCTTTCGTGTGTTTTTGTGTGTGGTTTTTGTGTGGTTGTGGGTGTGTGTGTGTGTGTGTGTGTGTGTGTGTGTGTTTTGTGTGTGTGTGGGTTGGGGTGTGTGTGGTGTGTGTGTGGGTGTTTGGGGTGTGTGTGTGTGTTTTTGTGTGTGTGTGTGTTAGTGTGTGTGGTGTGGGTTGTTGTTAGGCGAGAATTAATATCTTCACAATCAAGAGAGTATTTAACCTGTTAAACACCTCTTGTATTTGAAGAATTTTCTCATTCATAACTTTTTTAATCTGTCAATAGAATACGGTTCATGTATATATATATATATATATAAAAATATTATATAAATATATATATATATATATATATATAATATATATATATATATATATATATATATATAAGTGTGGTGCGTGTTGTGTGTATGTGGGGTGTGTGTTGTGTGTGTGTGTGTGTATGTGTTGTTTTGGGGTTTTGTGTGGGTGTGGTCGACGGGTGTAGTGTGTGGTATATATATATTATATATATTATTATATATATAATAAATAATAATTTTATATAAAAATTAATATATTATAAATAATATATATAAATATATAAATAAAAAAATTTTTAATATATTTATATATTATAAATTTAAAATATTATAAAATATTTATTATAGTTTTTTTATTTATTTTTGGGGTATTTAAAATTTTTTTAATATATATATTAATTTATTAAAATTTTTTAAAACAGCATATAAAACATTTTTTAATTTTTTTTTTTATTTTATTAATTTTTTTTATTTATTTTTATTTATTTTAATTTTTTTTTTTTTTTTTTTTTTTTATTTTTTATTTTTTTATTATATTTAAATTATTATATTGTTAATATTGTGGTGTGTGTTGTTGTGTGTGTGGTGTGGTGTGTGTGTGTGTGTGTTGGGGTGTACCCACACCAACCACACCCCCAACACCCCCAAAAACCACACACCCCAACACACACACACACACACCCCAATTATATTTTTAAAATTATAAAATATATATATAATATATATTATATAATATATATATACATATTATATAATTTTAAAAATATATATTATATATTTATATATATTTAATTATTATAATATATATATATATATTTTTTATATAATATTATATTTTTTATTTATGTATTTTTTTTTGTGTTTGTGTTTTTTTGCATATATTTTTAAAAATTTTTTTGTTATTTTTATTTATTTATTTAATTTTTTTATTTGTTTTTTTTTTTTTTTTTTT
>NC_051395.1:38292266-38295312 GCF_015228065.2 Penaeus monodon | reverse complement strand
TATATATTATATATTTTAGATATAATATATTTATATATATAATATATATATATATTTATATATATATATATATATATATATAATTTTATATAATATAATATAATACTATAAAATATATAATATAATATATATATAAAATTATTATTATTATTATTTATGATATGAATATGTATAGTATATGTATATGTATATTATATATATATATATATATATATATATATATATTTATATATATATATATATATGACATTTACATTTTTTTTTATTCTTTTAAAAATGTGGATTCCAGACATCTTTACAATTTGAGAAGAAATATGTTCCCGTAAGATCAGAATCTCCATATGTTTTCTAATGCTTTGATCCACCTTGAAAAGGGAAATAGTTTAGATAAAGGGGTTAAGCGTGCAACTGCGTGAATTCAGCAAAATATGTAAATGCTTTCATTTCGGCTAAACTTACTTAAGGCTTTAGACGAATTCTTATCCGAGAGAAGATTGATGGATGCCAGCAAATTAATCATGTTAAAACTTCGGGACGTTACTTGTTCGTTCCTACAACTTACTTTTGTGATTCTGGGTCGGGTTAACAAGTAGTAATCAGTAATGCAGCTGCCACGAGTGGAATATGCACATCTTTTTTTATTAATCCTGTTCATATGTAAAATATCTTGCATAAATATTTGCGGCCAACAAAGAGGGTGGCTATATGTATCTTTATCAGTCAAAGACTTAGAATCTGTCTGTAGGTATAGGTAGATAGATAGATAAATAGTTAAATAGATAAATAGATAGATAGATAGGTAGGTAGGTAGGTAGATAGATAGATAGATAGACAGATAGATAGGTAGATAGATAAAAAAATTGACGTGACGTGTGAGTGTGTGTGTTTGCGCTAGTGTTTGTGTTGCTACACACACACACACACACACACACACACACACACACACACCGAGTCATATATATATAACTATATATAATATATTATATATTATATATTATATATAATATATATATATATATAATATATATATATATATATGATATATTATATATATATGTGTTGTGTGTGTGTTGTGTGTGTGTGTGTGTGTGTGTGGTGTGTGTGTGTGTGTGTGTGCATATATACATATATATAATATAATATATATATATGTACACACACACACCACACACCACACACACACCACACCACCCACACTCACACCACACACACACACACCACACACACACACACACACACTCACACAACACACACACACAATACACACACAGATTTTAAATATATTATATTTATATATAATATATATTTATATAATATTATATATATATTATTATATGACTCGTGTGTGTGGTGTTGTATCGAACCTAACACCAACGCAAACACAAGAGAGAGAGAGAGAGAGAGAGAGGAGAGAAAGAGAGAGAGAGATAGAGAGATGAGAAAGAGAGAGAGAGAGAGAGAGAGAAGAGAAGAGAGAGAAGAGAGAAAGTGTACTATTCAGATTAAGATACACAGAAACAAGTTTAATTACAAATTATGGTGATATACACGAACACCGGAACCAATATAAGTCATTACAATCTGTGGAAAGAAAGTAGAAAAAGGAAAAGTGCGAAATATTAAATAGAAGTCAAAGCGCATAGTTAGAGAGAGCTCAGGTGATGAGTGCACAGAGTCAGGCAGAAGGGAAGGTGATGAGCGTAGACAAGGCCAGCGCCACAAGCAGCCATACTATCACAACCTGCACCACAGACCCCACCAACCACTGCCAACACGGGCCACGCTATCTCACTACCGTTAAAGTGGTATCAGCAAGAGCGCCAGTACTAAGTGTTTTCACGTTCATCTGGGACTTCGAGTCTGTACACCGCTGGAATCAATAACTATAACTAAAATGAGTGGTTCTACAAAAACAACGACTCAATGCATTGCGACATGTATTATATATATATATATAACTATATATTATTATAATATATTGATATATATATACATAAATATATATATAATATTAATATACCCAAAACACTATATATATATACATATATAATAAATAACATAATACGATCTATAATCATATTATAATATATATACTATATATATGTGTGTGTGTGTGTGTGTGTGTGTGTGTGTGGTGTGTGTGTGTGTGTGTGTATATAATATATATATATATATCTATAAAATTATATAGATATATATATATATATATATATATTATATATATATATATATATATGTGTGTGTTGTTGTGTGTGTGGTGTGTTGTGTGTGTGTGTGTGTGTGTGTGTGTTGTGTGTATATATATATATATATATATATATATATATATATATATATAATATATTATATATATATATATATATAAGCTACAAACTATCTATATGTATCTATATCTATCTATCTATCGATCTGTGTCTATATACAGTGATGAGCCATCAATACACAGGATTGTCTCAAGTGATACCGATATATCGATACTTGAAAACTGGCTAAACCCCATTCCGATACATCGATTCGTCGCAGACAGTTAAAGCGATAACCGATACCAAACGGTATCGCCCGATGCATTATTGTAAGAAAATGTCCCCACTGATATGTAAATATCTGATTTGATGTGTTGAGGAGAGAGGGAAGCAGAGAAGAAGGGAGAGAAAATAGGGAAGGGGAATAGAGTGATAAAGAGTGAAATAGAGAGAGATAGAGAGAGAGGGAGGAGAGGGGGAGAGATAGAAGATAGAGAGAGATAATAGATAGATAGAAGGAGAGATTGGGAAGGGAGGAGGAGGAAGAGAGGGAGGAGAGAGAGAGGAGAGGAGAGAGAGGAGGAGAGAGAGAGAGAGAGAGGAGAGAGAGAGAGAGAGAGAAGAGAGAGGAGGGGGGGGGGGGGAAGGGAAGGGAAGGAAAAAGAAAAAAAGAAGAGATAAATATTTGTTATGTGTGGGTGTGTGTGGTGTGGTGTATATTATATATATATATATCATATTATATTATATATATATTATATATATATATATATATATGTATGCATATGATATGACTACATATA
>NC_051395.1:38285188-38287166 GCF_015228065.2 Penaeus monodon | reverse complement strand
ATATATATATATAAATTATAATATAATATATATATATAATATATATATATATATATAATATATAATATATATATATATATATATATATATATATATATATTATATATATACTGTATATATATATATTATATATATATCTATATATATATATATATATATAATATATATATATATATATACTGTATATATATATATATATTCATATTATATATATATATAATACACATATATCTACATATAATATATATATATATATATTATATATATATAATATATATATATATAAGAAAAAATAACATTTCTCTGATTTTCGAAATCCGTTGGCAGATGATAGGATACTCATTTCAAGATAAGAACCGTTTTATTTTCTTTCTGTAGTTTGAACAAGTTTGGAAGAAGAAATTTCGTCTTGCTTTCCTTTCTTGGAATTGTTGGCTTAGCAGAAGCAGCTCCTGGGATGTCGGTATCTTGTATCCATTACTGTGATATCTTTCCTCTTGCTCGAGCTGCAAAGGATGTTCCTAAATGGAGTTCGGCCCCAGTCAGCATTATGCAGTTTGCGTCTAATGTAGCACTACTGTTTCTGTGACCCTGGGACTATCTCTAATAAGGAGAGTGATCTAAAGTTTGTAATATGGTTTTGCTACCGTTAATAAAAGAAAGAAAAAATAATTACTTCGTCGGATGATGTTGATATATATGAAGTATTTGATGTACGTCCTGGAGATTTGATGATGGAACGCACCTTTTTTGCTCTTTTCTAACACCTGTCTGATAAACCTTATAGTGATAACAAAATATACTTGTATCTTAAATCTTATTATTCATTTTCTTCGTTGTCTCATATCTAGAATACTGCTCGTTTCATATTTACATTAGTATTGTATTCGTAAATACACTACGCTCAAATGTATAAATTCCTGCGATTTTGTAATAAAGTAATATGAAAGCATTTCGAGAACAGTGAATGCAAAAGCAAAGGGCAACGGCAAGAAATGCATGAAGAGAGTAGTGCTGTTAACACATAATTGGCCTTAATAATTTACGGGGAGCTGTCAGTAACATTCCACAAACCAAATCCCAACCTTGGCAACAATTTCCTTGACGTATACTACATACAACATATTCACATCAGGTTTCGACAAAGGAAAACAAAGGAAGGGATAGATTAAAAAAAAAAAAAGTGTGAAGGATTTTCCAAAGCTTTACTGATTGTGTGTTTTATTCCAGTGGCAGGGATTCACCCGTACTGAACATGTGTCAACATGTCTAGACAAGTTGATTCAAAGAGTGGTCGCTCGCTGTGTGACGCCACTCTGCTATGGTAAGCCCCGTACTTCTGTTCATCGCGCTGTAAATACTACAAACATAAAAGTCACACCAAACTTTAAAAGTACATATTTATTTTTATTCTATTCAAGAGAGAGAAATAAATAGACAGATAGATAGATAGATAGATAGATAGATAGATAGATAGATAGAGAGAGAGAGAGAGAGAGAGAGAGAGAGAGAGAGGAGAGAGATAGAGAGAGGAAAAGAGAGAGAGAGAGAGAGAGAGAGAGAGAGAGAGAGAGAGAGAGAGAGAGAGAGAGAGAGAGAGAGAGAGAGAGATGCATACAGGTAGATAGACTGATCGTTTAATGTAATTCACTTTTTTTTTTATTATAAAGGGGATGTATACATAGATGCATCGCTCTCATAAATGCAATCAAACACACACACACACACACACACACACACACACACACACACACACACACACACACACACACACACACACACACACACACACACACACACACACACACACACACACGTATGTATATATGTTTATGCTCATATGAATTAGTTTGTATTTGTTTATTTGCTTGTGTGCACATGCATTGCACAGCACTAGTGCGTAAGCGTGGATAAAAAAGGGTTTACATGAATTATAACCTATGGGAATCGACTTACGGAAACAGAGAATCAATTTTCA
>NC_051395.1:38270188-38272688 GCF_015228065.2 Penaeus monodon | reverse complement strand
ATGACCACCCCTTTCTTTGGATGGTTTTTGTGGGCAGAGAAAATAGTGTATAAATTTTTATTTAGGGGCTATCTGTAACAGAGAACCCCGGGGCCGTAGGTCTTTAGGAAAAAGGTGTCGAAAAAAGGGGAGCTGTTCGTTCATCTCCTCTTCGTGGTAAACGTAGGAGGGTGCACTGCATTTGTCTGGGGAAAGAGGTCTTAAAGGTTTGTCCTGGTCTGCACTACAGCGGGGTGTCAGTACATAACGAAGCCAACTACTTTCTTCCCCACGGTTCCTGTAGGGGTTAAACCTCAAGGGAAAGGGCTGCTGAAAGGGACCCCATGCAAAAAGGCCTTCGGCATATTCGTGTTTTTTTCTTTTTTTTTCCTTCGTAATAAATTAATATAATATATTTTATATTATTATATATATTATATTTATTATTACATATATACACTTATTTATATATTATATAATATATATATATATATATATATATATTATACACATAAGATTATATATATATATTATAGATATATGTTTTATGTATACAAAACACAAAAACCCCCCCACCACACACCAAATCAATAATCCAGTTAAAAAAAGTAATTTACAAAAAAAAATACAAAAATTAAAAGATTTTTGCGACAAGAAAAGGAAAAATTTTAATGAACATTGCCAGAGAATTGAAAACTGTTCTACAATAAGACAACTAAAAAACTCTCCCAAGGAGTCGAAACATCCACAAAAATTTAAACCCTAAAAGGACACTATCAAAACTAAAGATGGACTTTTTTTATGTAGGGAAAAAAGAAGTAAAAGTAGATAAAAATTCAATATTGTTCCAACTTACAAAAAAAAAAAGATCTAACAACAACTTAATAGACTCTGACAACGAATTGAACCACAGCCACTGCTAGACGAATTATAAAAGCCATAAAAGAAGTAAAAAAAAACCCCCGGAAAGATGAAAAAAACAGCAGAACAAATTAAAAATCTGGCAAAAGGGTTTGAATATTTCTTTAAAAAACTCTGTACAAAAAATATGGAATAAAAAGAAGAGGCAAAGACGGGCCCATCAAAATCTAAATTCAAAATCTAAAATTTGATCAAAGAAAAACGAAAACATCAAAAAGCCCTATACCTGAGTTTTTACGATTTGTAAAAGCTTTGATACTGTTTTATCACGATATCCTTGGGAAAAAATGAAGTATGAAGTTCCAAAAAACCCTCACCAACTAATAAAAGCCATGATGACCAAAAACAAACTGCTGTAAGAACCCCCCTTAGGGTTAATAAATGGGTTTGAAACAAACAAGGGGTGCGCAGGGTTGCATTCTGTCTCCCCACCCCTTTAAAAAAATTTCTGAACAATTATGGAGGGCTCTAAGAATTTTGAAGGAAAAGTGGGGTTTTGGGGGATACAAAATACAAATCTGAGGTACGCCGATATATATTTTTTTATTTTCCACGTAACGAACTACAAAAACTACTAGATAAATTTGAAAAGCAAACGAAAAGGCTGGCTTTTTTCTAATGCCAAAAAAACTAGATCATGAAATTCAAAGATAAAATGGCAATGAACAAGATGAAAAATGTTCCAAACAATGGAATGTTGTGGAAAAAGTGAAAAAGTTCACTTATCTTTGGGGCTGTTTTAATAAAACATATGAGATTCACCGGGGATAAAAAATTGCCATTGCCCCAAAAGCCCCAATTGCTTCAAAAAATCTGGAAAAACCGAAGCATTACCTTACGACAAAGCGAGGTTATTGAACTCTTAGTTTTCCCAATTGCTATATGGTTTGAGTGTGGGTGCTGAAGTAGATAGCAAAAAAAGATCAAAAGTTTTGAAAAAGGGGTTACAGACGATACTGCTATTTGCTGGACGAGAAGAAGACGAATGATGAAGTGCTGAGAAAAATAAATTTAAAACCGGCTGTTGGCATCTTTAACAGGAGAAATTTTAAAATTTTTTTCATGTGTTTGGGTAAAAGTATTTAGAAAAAAAATTGCTGACGGGATGGGTAGGAAACAGAGGAAAAAGCAAACCGAAAACAAACTGGCGACAATATCAGGGTATTTTGCGGGCTGCGTGGGACAAGTGGAAGAAAAGCGTAAATCGGTTTTTTCAAAAAATTTTAACCCCCCCAAAAACAACCATTGAGATGGGGAATTTAAAAATATATTTTTATATAAAATATAATATATATATAATTTTATATATATATATATATTTATATATATTAAAAAGTATATATATATATATATATATTTAAATAATTGTTTATTATATATATATATATATATTATATATAATATAAAATTATAATATTCAATATAATATATATATTATATCTATATTATCAAAAATTTTATATATATTATTTATTTTATTATTTTTTAAAATTATTAAATGTTTTTGTTTTGTATTGTATATGTTAAAATTGTGTGTGTATATATTATATATAATTTATTATATATTATATATATTATATATATAATTATATATAGCACA
>NC_051395.1:38174326-38176826 GCF_015228065.2 Penaeus monodon | reverse complement strand
TTGATATGTGGGGGCAGCTGTCTGTTCATAAGTGCGTCTACTGACTTCTGCAAAGAGGTTATTCAAGTGTTCTATGTTATTTATGGAATTTAGGGAAATGTCTGTATTTTGTTTCTTCTTAATTACAAGTGTATTAACTAGTTTCCATATTTCGGCAGAATCGCTTCTACATTGAACTTTTAAAATAATTAGTTTTCGCACAAAGGAGGAGTGTTTTCACATTTCTCTTCTTATGTCTGTATTCATCCTGAAGGGTGGTGTCAAATCTGTTTATCTTGAGAGCTTTGTGAGTATCATTTCTATCATTTATGGCCCTCTTAATGTTGTCATTTATCCAAGGGGCGGAAGGACGTCTGACTGTTTTTGTTTTAAAAGGGGCGGAGGCATCGATACCGTTCTTTATCACATTTGATAGAATATTTACTTGTCTATCAATGTCATCTGTTGTTAAGATTTCTGAGAGTAGCGATTCGTTGGCAATAATATGCTGGCTGAGAATTGTAACTGAGGATTGTAATGTGTTATGTTACGAGAGGTTTTCGTGACTGGTTTTCGCTATGGTTTTACTACATTTATGGTCATGATTAATTGCTCGTGATCTGCATTGTGGCATGGGACAACGTCTGTGTGAAGTATGATATCGGGTCTTTTAGTTATTATAACATCTAATATGGATGAGGTGTTTTCTGTAATCCTTGTGGGCTTCTTTATAAGTTGTTTTATAAATTGTTTCTAAGAGAAAAAGAGGTTTTCTCTTTAGTGACATTTCTCTGGAAATAGTTTCAAGATAATCAAAAGATTCGGTTGTGGCATGAGGGTGTCTGTAGATTGTGCCGACGAGGAAGCAAGTACACATACTGCTGTATGGTTTACAGTTATAGAGGGGATCTTATTTGATTTAAGGGTATGGCTTGCATATATGCAGACTCCACCTCCACGTCCTGCATCACATCTGTAAACATGAAAATTTGGGATGCTGGTGAAACTGCTTCATAGCTCTTGGCAAAGCCAAGTTTCACTAATACACAAAATATTAATATTTCTCTCCTTGATTATCAATTTGATTTCGTTCAAAGTGACCGAGGAGGGACTGTGCATTGATGTGCTCTATTCTGATGGTGTTTAGTGGTTTGCCCGCCGGATTTGCAACGTCAAACATTCTGCTCGCCTTTGTACTTGTTTCTATTCAAGAACACCTTTACATTGGTGGGAAAGACGTCAGACTCTAAGAAAAGATCTGGGTTTATACCTTTGCCCATTATAGTGATTGTGAAGCTTGATTAATAATTTTGTGTCATTTTTGTTTTGAAAGCTTTCACATTGGAAATATAGTTGAATTTATTTTCCAGGAAGTCTTCAATATCTTCCTCGTGTGTGTCTTAATGGCAGCTTGTGATATATAGGTACACTACCTGAGGACGGTCGGCACCTTGCAAGGGTTTTAGCGAGTGGCGTTCCACTCTTGTTTTATTTGTTTTTTTTCTTTCTTTCTTTGTTTCCTAGAGTTGACGGGAATGAATCCTTCCTCATTTTGGTGGGGCTGCGGCTGCTCATTTATTTGTTGCTGCGTTCCCGCTCGATCCGCGTAGTTGTTGATGCTGAGCTGTGGCGCCTGTGGTGTGTGTGTGTGTGTGTGTGTGTGTGTGTGTGTGTGTGTGTGTGTGTGTGTGTGTGTGTGTGTGTGTAGGAGGGGGGTACACCAGGCACGTGGTGGCGTGTCGTATCTTCCTAGCGGTTTGGTGGGAGATGTTTTTCTTGTTTTTCCTTTTACTGCTTCTACCGTAACTTCTAATTGTTACTTGTGTAGAAGCTTCGTTCCTCATCCCGGTTGCGGACGTCTCAACATTGCTATTGGACAAACGCTTGCATGCTGCGGACGAGGGGTGGCTGGTGCGTCAGCAAGGTCGTGAGTCTGCTGAGTCGGAGTGGTTAGAGAGGGCGTTGATAGAGGGGATGGAGTGTCGGGGAAGGGTGTTGGTGGTGGAGGGGAGCTGGGAGAGACGTTGTTCGTGGGTTCTGCTGTGGAAGTGTGATTTTGTGTGTGTTCATTTTGTGGCGTAGTGGTAGAGGGCATTCTGACAAAGGGAGGGGATGCGAAAGGAAAGGATTGGTAGGCAGATTGATCGTGGGCAGGGGGTGGGAGATCGGATGTTGCGTGATGGGATGGGGTAGAGAATGTTGTGACTAATGCTTCCTTTCCGCATTCCTGCGGCAGAGAAGGCGTCGCAGTCTTGGCTAATTAAACTGTTTATTGCAGATTGTTGTTCGGAGAGCAAATCAGTTTTATTTTCAATAAGATCTTGATTGACGAAGGAGAGTTCATCTTGTGTTTGTGTGCCTTGGTATTTTGATTTTTGAAAGATTTTCACAAAAGGTGCAGAAATACCTGTTTTCTTTGGTGGCGGAGACCAGTCAGTGGCGGGAATGTCGGTCGTTGCTGAAGCAAACACTATGTTGTCCTTTAACCCTCATGGTATTTACTATAGAGTTTGTCACCCTT
>NC_051395.1:38161826-38166826 GCF_015228065.2 Penaeus monodon | reverse complement strand
ATTACTGCTATTATTGTTGTTGTTATTATTATTTTTTATTATTATTATTATTATTATTATTATTATTATTATTATATTATTATTATTATTATTATAATTATTATTATTGTTATTATTATTACTGTCATTATTATTATTATTATTATAATTATCATTATCTTTATTATTATTATTAGCAGTAGTAGTAGAAGTAGTTGTAATAGTAGTATCATTATTGCTATTATTACTGATAGTGTTATTGTTACTGTCATTATTATTATTATTATCATTATTATCATCATCATCATCATCATCATCATCATCATCATCATCATCATCATCATCATCATCATCATCATCATCATCATCATCATCATCATCATCATCATCATTATTATTAATATTACATTCATTGTTGTTGTTGTTGCTGTCGTTATTATTATTATTATTATTATCATTATTTTTATTATTATTATTATTATTATTATCATCATTATTATTATTATTATTATTATTATTATTATTATTATTATTATTATTATTATTATTATTATTATCATTATTATTATCACTATTACTATCATAAATATCACCATTATTAGTAGTATTCAAGAAAATCTCAATATTATTTTCTTGATCCCATTTTCTGGAGTTCATAAGACCCATATGGTAACCAATATATAGTATACAGCTCACGTTATAGCGGTGAAGTATGATAAATCGCCACCAAGGGACGTAATAACCCACTTATGCCTGTTCAGTCCTGCCGCTGGATATAATTACTGGGCCATAAATTTCTGTTGCATCGATTAAGATGAGATGCAGTGTTGTTACGGGCAAGCTCACTACCTCTGAATCGTCTCGCTGGCTTACAGGAATAGAGAAATCTTTACAATCAATTATGACTAATTTCGAATCGTTGCCGACCGCCTTCCAGCGCCGATAATATAGTCAACTTCTGAGGACGAGCTTCAGTTACTCTGAATGGCTGAAGTAATGGCTGACTTTGCAGCGTAACTCGGTTAATGTAACCGGCAAAGCTTTATATTCAATGACCGCGGCTAATGAGAGAAATTACTCTCAACTGTCTTTTTATTTCCTATAAAGAAAACTTACAATAATAGAAATTACTTTAGGATAAATATCACATGAATATATGCAAAGAAGACAAAGAACACATTGATTAGAGAAAATCTGTGTAGTTATTAACGATAGGAAGTAAGAAGTAAGACAAAAAGTAAGTGGGGCTGCCACACTTCAAGGGAGAAAAGAGTATAGGCAGAGAGAGGACCCCCACCAAGAGGGAGGACCCCCACCAAGAGGGAGCAACACCGCCAACACAGAAGAGGAATGCAGTTCGCCGGCAGTGCGGGGTCATGACCTGCTTGAGGCCGGGGTCGCTTGCTTGGTCATATCAAGGTTCACTCACCGTTTTGTAGGATGAGCCCCGCCCTTGGTGGAGACGCGTGCATCCTGTCCCCTCCCTCTGCGCCTTTTGTTGTTACCCTTCCGTAATGCATCTTCCCAAGCTGCCCTTCACCGCTCACGTTCTCGGACATCCTTCTTCAAGTAATGATTTCCTCGTCTATTACATCCTACATCCTGTTCTTTCTTTCCTTCTCCTAACTCATTCTCTTCTTCCCTTTTGGTTGGAATAGTTCATTCCCATTACAGCATTCACATTCTAGTTCTCACTCTGTTATGTAAAATCGCGGAATCGTGACCAGGTATTCGGAGGTCATGTGTCCACGGGCTTAGCTATATTCTCCATCCGTTGTAGACTCCCTGCCTTTACTCCCCCTCGCCTTCTACAGGACCTACCTCTTCCTAACCAGGTGCAATGGCGTCGCCTCCCCGCCCACCGCCCACCTATCTAGGCGCCTCAAAACCGGTCCTGCGGCAGCTGTTACTGACCCTTGTCGTAACCCCTCCAGCCGGGGTCGCGGAGCCGTGGAGAAGGCAACGCCCGTGACCTCTCTGCCTCCCTCAGCACTGTCCGCATTCCGTCGGAATATACGTAGTCTTATACGCTCTCAACTCAGTTAACAGAGCCGCCGCTCTGGTGAGACTCGATGTGCCTCCCCCGGGAGAAGACCTGCTATGGCACAGTGTGGAAAGGGACAGTGCGGATTATTTGTGAATAATGTAAACAATTCCATATACAATACATTTATAACATGGTTAACATATATAACATGAGTTTCACTCTCTGTACATGTAGGAATAAGAACTTTGTTTCAAATTATTTTTCGGCCCGATATTTATTATCCTCCGAATTCGCCAAAATAACCCTGTGGTTTCATACTCAGCATATCATATAAGTGGAACGAGAGATATATAATTGTTTTTGAATATACAGCTATCGGATCTTTAAGATAAAAAGAAACGGAAACAAACGTCTGCCTTCGTTCCAAAAATGATAGAAGGAAATCAGTTGCAAGAAACAAATAGAACATTACTCACTCTGAATACGCAAGAAAAAGACAACGCAACCACGGTTCGAGGCGGCAACAGCGTCAGTAACAAAGCGCTTACAGATGTATCTCGTTACTCGTAGTGTGAGTGAGTTATTAAAATCAATGTATCTATTTACGAGGTGAGCGCATGGAATATCGATGCTTCTTCACCCCCGAGCAGATTAAATTAGGGTAAATGATAATAGAGTAAATGAAAGAATTGCCGCACAGACTGAGTGGTAATAAAGACAAGAGACATTTATAATTCACGCAGTTAACAAATAGAAGAGAAGGAAAAAGAAAATGCAAATGATAATGGTAATAATCATGGTGATGTAGTAAAGTAATAATAATAATAATAATAACAATAATAATAACAATAATAATAATAATAATGATAATAATAATAATGATAATAACAATAATAATAATAATAATAATAATAATATATATAATAATAAAATAAATATATAATAATACAATAATAATAATAATAATAATATAATAATAATAATAATATGATAATAATAATAATAATAAAATAATAATAATAAATAATAATAAATGATGATAATAATAGCAATGGTAATATAATAACAACAACAGTGTTAATAATAATAATAATAATAATAATAATAATAATAATAATAATGATAATAATAATAATAATAAGATTAATAATAATAGTAGTAATAATAATTATAATAATAATAATAATGATAATAGTACTAATACTACTACTACTACTACTAATAATAATAATAATAATAATAGCAATAATTATGATGATGATCATCATCATCATGATCATGACCATGTAATAATTAGAATAATAATGATAACGTCAACAATAACGATAATGATGATAATGTCAACAATAACAATAATAGCAGTAACAATAATCTCCAGCGTCGCTCACTGTCTGTTAATTCAGGTCCAAAGGATTATGTAACGGATGGAAAAGGAAGGAGGAACTGACCCTATGGAGCTTGAAAGTGATTTGTCTTCGCCCTTTACTAATATGATATAAACAGAAAATATATAATTTAACTTAAGCATAAATATAATGTGATATACGATTCCTCACACACACACACACACACACACACACACACACACACACACACACACACACACACACACACACACACACACACACACACACACACACACACACACACACACACACACACACACTCGGACAAAGGACTAACATACTCTGTCTGCCTTCAAATGCATAAACCAAAATAAGCGCAGCCACACATGTGACAAGTCAAGTTCATAACGGGAAGCTTCAGCAATCAAGACTGGGCTTTGCAGCCGAGATAAAGGGAAACGGAACAGTGAAACACTTCACTATAAAGAAATATGGTTTTTATAACGTTTTGCGACGAGGAAAAAGTAGAAGAAAAACAAAACAAAAATTGGGATAATTTTGAATAATGATAAAAAGTAAATATATTTGCTTTGGAAGAAGGAATGACAGCAATATAAATTATTGCACGTTTCATAAAATCACTGTATGGCGGACAAGGCGACCACTGTGGACTCTGGTTATTTGATTAGATCGTAAGTCTGGAGAGATTGGTGCAGTCAACAGTATGGACCAGAGAGCGCAGGGAAAGGCAATGCTGAGTTGTGGTCAGCGCAAAGGCCTGTTGAAAGGGAAGGTGGATAGAAAAACAAGACAACACATGAGAAGACAAAAAATCACAGAGAAGTGAAGTGGATTTTTATCAACAGAAGTTAACATAAGATTATAAAGCAATGGAAATTGCACATTGCCTTTACAAGAAAATGGCATTGTTAAGGGATATTCGAAAATATGAAAATAATTTTGAAAAAAAAAAATCCTTTTTTCTTTCAATGAGCGCAAAATCCTTAGTATTATTAAAACAAATGAATCAGGAAAAGGAAATCCATGCGGAAGATTATTATAGAGGACTATATTATATTCAACTGGAATCTGTTCTAAAAAGATGTTGGATGCTATCAATACAGTGACACGGAAAGTTTGCATAAAGGTTATTTGAAGGTTTAATACAAGTCTGAGGTCAGCGAGGGTGAAGGGGTCACACACGGTGCGTCGTGGGTCAGGGCAGGGGTGGAGAGGGGCGGACATCTGATACTACCGGTGGATGGCGGCCAGGATATATGATCGCAGGAAAAAACGAGTTTATTGGTTACTCACTGTGACGCAACAGTCTAACTACGGGACGCTGTTGTTGCACTAACGTGAGTCAGGCAGGCTGTATGACGTTTCAACGTGTCAAGCCCATGCTTTTTTCATAGACGCAAATGCCACACTGACATCCTGTCCTCCCTGCCTCGCCCATGCCGGCCCTTTCCCACAGGCACAGCGCGTCCCTGCTGAGCCCTCGCCCGTCTCTCGTCACAACCTCTCTTTCCTGTTCTCGGCCGCAGATAACCCTCCACCGTCGCTCTCGCCTCAGAGGTCGTCGTCGTGTCTGCAGACGCTGGTTCGTCGCTTTCGAAGCTATAGTGAACAACGACATGGATATTTCATCCGGGATTATCGTAATAGAATAAGCAGCAGGGAAGTGC
>NC_051395.1:38144326-38149326 GCF_015228065.2 Penaeus monodon | reverse complement strand
GGGGACAAGCCTGGTGGCCGAATAGCCTGAGTTGACGATCACAGATTTGCTAAGTAACAGGTCCTGTACAAGTCTCATGGTGTAACCGTTGATTGGACACATGGTCGCGCCAACTTTATTCATAATCCGGCGGAAGGCCCTGTTACAAAAGACATCAATACGAAGTTCTAAGGCACAAGATAGCGTCCAGGTTTCCCTACCGAAAACCTGGTAGTATCAGACACGTAGCTTGGTCCTTCTGCACATGTGCTTCCATCTCCAAGTACTCTTGTCAAGAGATTTCATAACCCCTGCTGCCAGACCAATCTATTTGCCGACTTCCTGGCATACAGCCCAGAGACGTGAACTATGCTACCAAGGTATATAAAGCTCTCCGTGACTTTAAAGTCGTCACTGGAAGCACGTACCAACTGAACACGATCTCCTAGTAGGCTCCCAAAGTCCTGGTTCTTGGTCTTGGTCCAGGAAACCTCTAGCCCCCGGGGCTTAGATACATTGCTAAATGCATCAAGCGCCACCAAAAGGGTTTCCAGAGATAGACAGAATAGCAACATCGCCAGCAAAGTCAAGGTCGGTAACTTTGATATTGCCCAGAGTTGCTCCACAGTGACTTTGGACAGTAGCTCTACCCAGTATCCATGCAAGTGTTGAAAAGTGTTGGTGAAAGAACACAGACTACCCTCACTCCTGAACTAACAGGGAAGAAGCTCGACAGGCCCCCACTACACTTTACAGCACTTTCAGAATTAGTATACAGGATTGCAATTAATCCAATAATCCTTGTTGGAATTCTTCTTAATCTCAGGATCTCCCAAAGTTATTCACAATGCACCATATCGAATGCCTTCTTGAGGTCAATGTAAGCTGCAAGCAGCCATGTCCGAGCACCAGCATATGGTCTATTGTGGATTTACCAGGAGTGAATCCAGATTGCTCTGGCCTCTGTTACTTAGCAGATGGTCTCTGATATGTCTTAGAAGGATGTGAGTGAGAACCTTGCCTGGTATACTGAGCAGTGTCATGCATCGGTGACTGCTGCAGTCCTACCGATCCCCTTTCCCCTTCCAGAGAGGGATGACCACATCCCTTAGAAGGTCAGGGGGAATGGTACCAGTCTGCCAGATGGCAGACAGGACAGCATGCAAGCCCCTCGCCAGCCTTTATCAGTTCAGCTGGGATGCTGCAGATACCCACTGCTTTGCCACTCTTCAGATTGGAGATCAACTCCTTGACTTCAGTCAGGGAGGGGGGTCCCTGCTGATGGGTGGGTCCAGCAGAAGAATCTCGACACTACCTGCATTCAGGTTAATTCCTGGTACAAATGCTCTAAATACTCAGCCCAACAATCCCACACCCCACCACATTCTGAGATGATCTGGCCACTTGCTGATTGAAGTGCAATCATCTGCTATGAGGGCTTGGAGTTCAGCTTTCTTAGCACTTGTGAGGCAGGTCGAAGATCATTTATTAGGAAATGGCTTTTGACCTCTGTAAGCAGTGCCCTAGTCCTGTGTACCAGGGAATAATACATATCAAGCATCTGTGGCTTCAAGTGTCTCCTGTGAGATGAAGTTCTGTCTTGCTCTTGGGCATTCACCAAATTATTCTTGAGCTGCATCGAGTATTTCATGCTTGACAGTGTCCCACAACAGAACAGGGGAGGCTATTCGGACTACCAGCATCCACTCCCGAGCCATGAGGACCGACAAACATCTCACAGCTAATTCGATCCCAGCCAGATGCCACACAAAACTCAAAATATATATATATATATATATATATATATATATATATATATATATATATATATATATATACATATACATATATATGTATAGATATATATGCAAACACATGCATGCACACACACACACACACACACACGCACGCACACACACACACACACACACACACACACACACACACACACACACACATATATATATATATATATATATATATATATATATATATATATATATATATATATATATATACATATATTTTTTACACACAAACACACAAATATATATACCTGTATAAATATAAATATATATATATATATATATATATATATATATATATATATATATATATATATATATATATATATATATATATATATACACATAAATGTATATAGAAATATGATTTTTTTTTTTTTTAAGAGCCATTCCTTCCACTGCAGGACATAGGCCTCTCTCA
Organism: Penaeus monodon; assembly: GCF_015228065.2. Classification (NCBI taxonomy): domain Eukaryota; kingdom Metazoa; phylum Arthropoda; class Malacostraca; order Decapoda; family Penaeidae; genus Penaeus; species Penaeus monodon. The sequence continues at coordinate 38,147,121 of NC_051395.1, read as the reverse complement.
ATCAATCCAGCTAACGCATGTGCCACGGCGGCGACTTCCCCTACGACACCTGCGTTTGACTTCTCAGGGCGTCAAGTCGTTTTCTCGCCGAGAAATCGGGCTCGAGCCAGCAGTCGGAGCGGAGGCCTTTTTACGACTGTCGCGGCAAGGAATTGAACTCGGGACCATGAGGATCGGAGACCGGTGCTCTAACCACTGGACCAATAAGGCAGTCATATATATATATATATATATATATATATATATATATATATATATATATATATATATATATATATATATATATATTTATATGAGGCCGTGGTGGCCGAGCGGTTAGAGCATCGGACTCAAGATTGTCACGGCGGCACTCTGAGTTCGAGGGTTCGAGTCACCGGCCGGCGCGTTGTTCCCTTGGCAAGGAACTTCACCTCGATTGTCCTCCTAGAAAAACGACATATCGCCTTGAGAAGTCAAACGCAAGTGTCGTAGGGGAAGCCACCGCCGTGGCACAAACCGCGGTTGATTAGGAAGGGCATCCAATCAGGCAAGGGTGGCACTGCCATATATAACCTCTCAGTAGTGAATTGAGAGAGGCCTATGTCCTGCAGTGGAATGAATGGCTGTTGAAAAAAAAAAAAAAAAAAAAAAAATATATATATATATATATATATATATAAATTTATATATATATATATTCATCTTAAATCATATGTATGTACATATATATATATATATATATATATATATATATATATATATATATATATATATATATATATATATATATGTATATACATGTATATATGATATATACTCATATATATATATATATATAATATATATATATATATATATATATATATATATAAATTTACACATATACACATATATAAATATACACACACACACACACACACACACACACACACACACACACACACACACATATATATATATATATATATATATATATATATATATATATATATATATATATATATATATATGTGTGTGTGTGTGTGTGTGTGTGTGTGTGTGTGTGTGTGTGTGTGTGTGTGTGTGTGTGTGTGTGTGTGTGTGTGTGTTCATGTACCATCATCATCATCTTCCTCAGCCTGAATCAATTTACTGCAGGACGTAGGCTTCTCCCAGTCTTTTCCAGTTTTGTCTGTCTTGCATTTTTTGGTTCCAGTCTTGGTCCCCAAATTTCGTTATTTCGTCACGCCATCTTGTCATTGGTCAGGTATTGGCCTCTTTATGTTATCTATAGCCGAAGCAGTTACTTTCTTTGTCCATCTGTCATCCTGTCATCGACATATATGACCTGCCTATTTTTTTCTTTTTGATGCTCCCGAATATATCTTCCACTTTTGTCTGTTCCCTGATCCATGTCGCCCTTATCTGATCTCTTAGGCTAATTCCCAGCATCAACCTTTCCATCCCTCTCTGGGCCCTTATTAGTTTCCTTTTGTGATTTGGTTATAGTCCATGTTTCTGATCCATAGGTCATAAATGGGAGGACGCATTATTTAAACACTTTTCTTTTTAAACACAATGGTGAGGAGCCTGTTAGTATGCTACTGTGTTTGTCACTTAATTTCCTCTTCACTAGATGTGTTTGTCTGTATGAGTTGCCCAAGGTATATATGCTTGTTCACTACCTCTAGCACTTTTCCTTGTACATGTATCTGTTCGAATTGAACTCTGCTGTTGAACATGATCTTAGTCTTTTTCTTGTTCTTCCTGAGTCCGACTTTCAGACTTTCTCGATTCAGATCATTTATTAGTTGCTGCATTTCATTTGCAGATTCATTGAAGAGAACAATATTATCTGCAAATCTTAGACTGATTACATATTCATCTCCTATATGGATACCATTTTCGTTCCATTCAAGCTTCTTGAATATTTTCTCAAGACAACTATATATACACCTCAGGTGTACTGAGGTGTATATATAGTAAAACTATATCAATATCTATATCAATGTGGCATTGCATTATTCCATCTTACATATATATACACCTCAGTACACCTGATTCGGTTTCGAATTTCTAAAGTGCTCACGAGGAGTGTGTGTAAAACCTCACTATCATTACTCATGTATGATTGGATCGGTAATGTCTATGGTGCTAGTTGCACACTCCTTTTATATACATTTATATATACACACACACACACACACACACACACGCATTCATATATATATATATATATATATATATATATATATATATATATATATATATATATATATATATATATATATATATACATGTTTATATATATATATATATATATTATATATATATACTATATATATATATATATATATATACATATATATATATATATATATTTATATATATATATATATATATATATATATATATATATATATATATATATATATATATATATATATACACATATATATTCACAAAAGCAGAGCTTCTTCTGGAATCCGTTAATTCTAACAACTTACGAGAATTAGTCACCTATGATGACAGTATACAGCTGACTTAGAAATGGATCCAGACTGATAAATTTCATATCATCCTGACCAATGTCCAGTTGACAGAAGCTGAGCTGTAAAAAAGATTGCACTTCCTGACCCATATCAAATTGACTCTGACTGACCAAACAGCAGTTGACATAGGCTCATATCAACAAGATGGCTCTGCTTCGTCAGTTGGCCCTCCAGTTACAAGTTAGCACTGCCTAAATAGTTAAAGTTCGCACTGCCTAGGCAATTGCATATCGCCAAAGTATGCCTTAATCATCAAAAGAGTTATCTTACGACATCGTCTCGAGC
>NC_051395.1:38109326-38121826 GCF_015228065.2 Penaeus monodon | reverse complement strand
TTGCTGATTACTAGCATTCCGACACCTCCGCCACTGGCCTCCACAGAGTGCGAGGTTGTTTTACCTTGGTCTTTAAGGATATTACCCAAAATATATGTTAATCACTCTAATATTTCACACTGGGAGAAAAGATTCGCATGCAAATAATAATTTGTAGTGAAAATATAAAACTCCGATGAGTTGATTTTAGATAAGTAATATCCTTTTGCTTCATTATCAACGAAAAAAAGGCCAACTTTGCAAATCATATTAACGCACATAGGAAATGTACTGATGTGATAGTGATACTGATAATAATATCAATAATGATAATAATGTTAGTGACAAATATAGGGATAGTGATACTAATAATGTTAACAATAATGATAATGATACTGATAATGATAATAGACTGCATCTCGAACTTCCAACAGAATATTGCTGAAAATTCTTTGCATCTTTACGTGGTTAGCACAATGGTACAATTAGATATAAGCATGTCAATTTACTTGTTTCTTACAGAACAAAGATTACTTTTTGAAGTTTTAATAAAACTGAGGCAACTGAAAAAAACGCAAAGGTGTTTGACAATAAAAAAAGCATAATAGCATGCGTTGCAATTGTGAAATTTAGTAATACATCAGCTGCGTGTGCAAACAATGTACCTATGTTTCCAACTGTTTTGAAGAAGGATATCTCTTTCATTAAAAATCCTTGAGCACCATTTCTTCAAACCGGCAACAAGTGTGGACACAGATCTCTATTTTTAGAGGCCATGAATCAATACATGCTAACGCCAAAGAGGGGGCACTGCAGCTTCCACTCTTCACCTCTAGCTAAGAGATCCTTAGGTAAGATCATCGATTTTGTCGACACCACAGGTCTCTGGATCGTCTCTGTCGTTAAGGCTTGACCTTTCGTATCCTTAATATAAAAGGCACTAAGATTGTTGGCAGACCCTGAGTAGCAGACAACATTATCTAACTTATTGCAAGTTACAGAAATTATTAGGGTTTTCTGGTGGGGGGAGTTAGCTTCTCTAAAACATAGCTGAGAGACCATTAACAAAGGAGATCTACTGCATTTTCCATGAAAAGTCATTCTTCCACAAAATTTCCACAAAACGACAAATAATTTGTCTAGCAAAGTAAGTCTATAAAAATAAGGTCCTCCCACAAAATTTCTGACACATCTGACACATCTGTACCTTAGATTTCCCGCACTTTTCTTTCCCTTGAGATTTACCATAAGAGGAGCCTTATTACCTTAATTTGGAGCACTTTTCCCTAAAATGGAAGCATTCACGTGTCCCTGTCCATATATATAACGCTCTTGCAGTATATAGAACTTGGAGTATAGATACACACACACAAACACATATAAAATACAATGCCGTATATACAGAGATGGCTGTATTGTGTTTGGATCTGTGTATGTGTGTGTGTGTAAAATACATACACACATACACACATATACACACACACACACATATATATATATATATATAATAAAATATATATAATATATAATATATATATATATATATATATATATATATATTATATATATATATAAAATATATATATATATGTATGTATTCACAAATCTATATATTATATATATACATATAAATAGAACACCCCACACACACACACACACACACACACACACACACACTAATATATATATATATATATATATATATATATATATATATATATATATATTAATTATATATATATATATATATATATAATTTCCCCTACGCCACGGCGGCGACTTCCCCTACGACACCTGCGTTTGGTTTCTAAAGGCGATATGTTTTTTTCTCGCCGGGGGAATCGGGCTCAAACGAGCAGTCAAAACGCGGGGCCTTTTTACGATGCCGGGCGAGGAATTGAACTGGGAACCAGAGGGTTGGAGCCCTGCTCTTAACCCCTGGAAACCTTCGGCAGTATTTTTAATACATAATTGTATATAATCTATAAAATATAAATACATTGTGTGGTGTGCGAGTGTGTGTGTGTGGTGTTGTGTGTGTGTGTGTGTGTAGTGTGTGGTAGTATGCATTACATATTACAGATACATCATACATATAATACATATAAATATATGTAAAATATTTTTTATAATATTAAAAAAAAAAAAATTTTTTTTTTTAAATTAAACACACATACACCACGCACACACCCACACACACACATATATATACACACACGCACACACACATAAATGCATATGTAGATATATGTACATACATATATAATTTAAGCATGGATTACATGGCCTATAATTATAATAATTACAATAATAATGAGTTGTTATGTATTATGGCTGTGCAAACTAATTATCTAGCAAATTTACTGTGCAGAACAAATTATACGAACTTCCATAGAGTTTTTACCCAAAAATGTTTTATATATATACACATTTATATATACTACATAATACTATAATATATAATATATATATATATATATATTATATATATAATAAAATATATATATAAATTCACACCAATATTATGTTATATATGTATTATGTTCTATCTATTATCTACTATTATCATTTATCTATCTATCTTCTATCTATCTATTCTATCTTCTTATATATAATATGTATATATATATACATATATATATATAATAATATATTATATATATAATTATAATTAAAAATATTATATATATATACACACACACAACACACATTTTTGGTGTGCGTAAGCGTGCGTGCAAGTGTGTCAGTCCACTCATGCAACAAAAATAACCACAGCAAAGATTCCATATTTATATTCTTACGGCATCGTATTCTCGACACATTTCCTCCCATGGTTCTCAGTCGTGGACCAAGACACCATTCCAAAACGCCAGTCAATTACCATGCACTTGTCCCAATCACCGCCCGCAATTAAGCAAGTGCCGCCGCTGCCCGTAATCACTCATGCAGCAGTTCGATCCCAGCGAAGAATGTGCGCGAGCTCGTCCGATATCCCCCGGCGCAGCGAACCAAGTTATCAAATTACCGGCTGTCTGTCGGCGGTGATTTAAGGCGCTATCTTCCTATCTTCATCTTCGGCCAATACATCCTTGCAGAACTTCGCAGATTTTTGCTGAACTTCACGGATTTATTGGGCCAAGTTCCTTCGCCTTGTTCCCTTCTTTCCGTCCGGAAAAACGGGGGAAATTGCTTCTGACAATCTTAAATGAAATGAAAGAAGAGAAAAAGGGGGATTAGAATGAAATTGTTAGTAAGTGATCAATTATTTTACACAGTAATTGGTGGATAAGAAAGAGTTTGCGATTCCAGGGACATGTCTGATAATACTGAATTGATGAAATAATGATGATTATAATAATGATTGTAATGTTAATAATAATAATAATAATAATGTAATAATAATAATAAAACAAAAGAAACTAAAATAGAATAATAATAATAATAATAATAACTTTTAAAAAAAAATTTAAAATGAGGTGATAAAATAAAATAATAAAAATAAATTAATAAAATAATAAAATAAAAATAAAAAAATGATGATGTAATAATAATAATAATAATAAAAAATAATAATTATAAAAAATAATAAAATAATAATAAAATAATAATAATAATAATAACAATAATTTAAGATGAGATAAAATAATGATGATAAAAAAATAATGATGAATAACAAAATAATAATAAAAATAATAATAATAATAATAATAAAATAATAACAATAAAAAATAATAAAATAGATAATAATAATAATAATAATAATTACTATTTTTTATTATTATTTTTATTATTATTATTATTATTTTATCATTATTATTATCATTATTATTATTTTTGTTTTTATAAAATAAAAAAATAAAAATATAAAATAATAATAATAATATTATTTTATTTCATTATAATAAAATAATAATAATAATAAAATAATTATTATTATTATTTTATATTTTTATTATTTTATTTTTATTAATTAATTATTTAAAAATGAAATAATAATAAAAAAAAAAATAATAATAATAATAATAAAATAATATAATAATAATAAAAATTTTAATAGAAATAATAATAGTAATAAAAATAAGATGATAGAATAATTAATAAAATAATAATAAAATAATAAAAATAATAATAAAAATAATAAAATAAAAAATAATAGTAAAAAATAATAATGATAGTAATACATCAAAAATTTACAATAATAAAAACTGATAATAATAATAAAATAACAACAACAACAACAACAAAAACAACGACAACAATAATATTATAATGATAATAATAAAAATAATAAAATAATAATATTTTTATTATTTTTTATTAATAATTATTATTATTATTATATTATTTTTTTTTTTTTTAATTACAAAATTTATAAAATAATTTTAAAATAATAATAAAAAAATGAGAATAATAATAAATAAAAATAAAATAAAAAAAAATAAAATAATAATAATAGTAAATAAAATAATAAAAAAATTTAATAAAAAAAAAATAAAAATAATATAATAAAAAAAATAATAATAATAATGGTAATAAAAATAATTTTATCATTTTTATTATTATTTTTTTATTATTATTATTTTTTATTTTTATTATTTTTTTAATTTTTATTTTTATCTTTTTTAAAATAAAAATATAATAATAATAATAATAAAAATAATAATAAAAAAATAAAAATAATAATAATAAAAAACAAAATAATAACGTAATAAAATAAAAATAATATAATAATAATAAATAAATAATAAAATAAAAAATAATGTAATAAAATAATAATATTAAAATTTAATAAATAATAGTAATAATAATAACAAAATTTATTGATGATGAGAGATGAAAAGGATAATAATAAAATATTAATAATAATAATACTAAAATAATAACAATGATAATAATAATGATAAAAATAATAATAAAAATAAAATAAAAATAATAATAAATAAAATAATAAAAATAATTTTAATTACTTTTATTATTATTTTATTATTTTTATATTTTTATATTATTACATATTATTATTATTATTATCTTTATTATTATCATTTTATTTTATTGTAAAATTAATAAAAATAATTAAAAAAATAATAATTATTTTTATTTTTATTATTATTATTATATTATTATTATTATTATAATAAAATAATAATAATAATAAAAATAATAATAAAATAATAATAATAGAATAATAAAAATGAGGATAGTAATAAAATAATAATAATAATAAAATAATAATAAAAATAATAGAATAATAATAATAAATAATATCATCAATAATTACAAAATGAAATGAAATAATAATAATAATAACAACAACAAAACAACAACAAAAACAACAATAAAAATTAAAAAAATAATAATAATAAAATAAAATAATAATAATAAAAATAAAATAATAAAAATAATAAAAATAATTATTATCTATTTTTTATTATTTTATTATTATTATATTTTATTTTTTTTAAATAATAAGGTTGATGATAATAATGATATTTATAATAATAATAATAATAATAATAATAATAATAATAATAATAATAAAATAATAAAATGTAAAAATAATAATAATATCAATAATAGTAATGATAATAAAAATAATAAAATAATAAAAATAATAATAATAATAGTAATAATAATAATAATGATAATAAAAATAAAAAAAAATAATAATAAAAATAATAAAAATAAAAATAATAAAAATAACAATAAAAAAACTTATTATTATTATTAAATAATAATGACAAAATAAAAACAGAAACTGAAATTATAATAGTAATGATAATAATAATGAAATGATAAAAAAATGAAAAAGTTTAATAAAAGAATGATAACTGATGAGATGAAAATTATTGTGAAGCCAGCATTTACTATATTATTGTTGTTAAACCACAAAAAAACAATAATAAAACTACCACCATCAAAATAAAAAAAAGACGATAAAAACAAGAAAACCTAATACGAAAAAAAAAAAAAAATGGGGGATTTTTTTTTTCCCCTTTTATTATCTTATCCTTTTTGAGTAGGCACATTTTAGCGAAAAGTATCATTAGCCCGCTAAAAGTTAAGACATTTTGGTTAATTTTGGGTTTTCACGTGGGGGGAAGATGACCCTGTGTAAATTGGGGGCGGAGGGCTAATGGGTAATTGCAGCAGGGCGGAAGTTGAAGAGCGAGCGCCACGGGGACGAGGGCGCTGCGAAGTGTTAAGAGAGGGGGCAGCGAAGGCAGAGCGGAAAGAGAGGGGAAGTGATGGAAAGAGAAAGGTGGGCGATAGAGAGGGGGCATTTCAGTGATAGAAAGAAAATGGGTAGGATGATAGAATGAAAAAGGTTAATAAATAGAGAGGGAAAAGCGATAGATAAAGAAAACAGCATAGAGAGCAGGGTACGCCAAAACGAAGGAAAACGAAGGATGGAGTAAAAGAAGTGAAGAGAAAATTAAAAAACAAAAGAAAAAACGAAGAAAAAAAAAAAAGATACCCAAAAGAGGAACAGGAAGAGGGGAAGAAGAAAATTTTATAGAAAAAAAAGAAAAGCTACAGGCAAGATGGAAGGGGTGATACAGGAAAAAAAATTCCATTTTTTTCCCCCCATGTTTTGGGTGGAAGGGATATGCCGACTTAACCTATTACTTATTGGGGAAGCTCTTCCTAGATTTCCCCGACTTGGGCTTCTTGGACCCCGAATGGCACGGGCCCGTCCCGGTGCGTGTTTTTCGTGTCAAGATTTCGATTAATATTTCTGGTTTTTTTCTTTATATAATGTACACACACACAACCAAAAACACACCACCACAACACACACACAACACACACAAACACACCCACGCACACGCACAGCACCCCGCACCGCAACGCACGACACAAAACACACACACCCACCACAAAACACACACACACATATACAACACACACACACACACACATACAACACAACACACACACACACACCCCAACAACACACACACCCCCACCATAATTTTATATAATAATAAAATATATATAATATATATTATATAAAAATATTATAATATATATAAAAAATATATTATAATTTTATATAATATATATATATGTATATATATATATATATATATATACATATTATAAAATTTATATTAGAAATGTATATGCATATATATATGTGTGTACATACTTTTGTATGTACACACACAAATATACATACATATTTATACAGAAATATATACAAAACATATTTATTATATATATAAAATTATATATATAATATAATAATATATATGTATCAATATATTATATATATATATATATATATATAATTTAAAAAATATATATATATATATTATATATATATTATTAGAAATAATATTAAAATGTATAGCATATATTTATGTGTGAATACTTTGTATGTACACACACAAATATACATACATATTTTTACAAAAAAAATAAAAAATAATATTTATTTTGTATACTATTTATCCATGTTCTATATATGTCTTAGTATACATACACACACCACACAACACACCACACACCACAAAAACAAACCCCCACACACACACACACAAACCACAACCACATATATATATAATATATATATATAATATTATATTATATATATAATATATATATATATATATTTTTTGTATACAATGAATTATTAATAATATATATATATATTATTACATTATAAATATTATATATATATTTATATATTGTGTGTGTGTGTGTGGTGTGTGGTGTGTGTGTGTGTGTGGTGTTTTGTGTGTGTGTTTGTGTGTGTGTTTATGACTATAAACCTATATAGAAAATGGGTAAATAGATATACAAAAAAATATGTATGTTGTATATATTTTTGATAAAAATGTATGATATTTGTGTGTGTCATACAAAAAATTGTACCACATATAATATGCATTAATTTTAATATGTATTTTTAATATTATGTATATATTTTAAAATATATTATAATTTTATATATATTATATATATATATATATATAAATAATATAAATACATATTTTATATATATATATATATTTTAAAATTTTATATATATATATATATTATTTTGTAGTGTTTGTTGTGTTTGTGTGTGTGTGTAGTACTACATATGACATAATAAACATGGATAAATAGATAACAAAAAAAATATTATGTATGTATATATTTCTTAAAATATGTATGATATTTGTGGTGACATAAAAAGTATGTACACAATATATAGATATACATTTTTAATATTATTTTAATATATAGTATATTATATATAAAATATTATATATTTTATATATATTTTATATATATATATATTATATTATATATATATATATATGCATGTATATGTGTGTATATACATATATATATATATATATATATATATATATATATATATATATATATATATATATATATATAATATATAATATGTGTGTGTGTGTGTGTATGTGTGGTTTTGTGTGTGTGTGTGTGTATATGTGTTTTGTGTTGTGTGTGTGTTGTGTGTGTGTTGTGTGTGTGTGCGTGCGTTGTGCGTGTGCGTGTGCGTGTGCTGTGGCGTGTGTGTGTGTGTGTTTGTGTGTGTGTGTGTGTGTGTGTGTGTGTGTGTGTGTGTGTGTGTGTGTGTGTACATTATATAAAGAAAAAAACACAGAAATATTAATCGGAAATCTTGACACGAGAGAAACACGCAGCCGGGAGCTGGTCCAGTGCCTTATCAGGTCCAAGAGGAGATCCAAGGTCGAGGAATCTAGGAAGAGCTTCGCCAATAAGTAATGAGGTTAAGTCGAGCATATCCTTCCAGCCAACAGTCGGGGTAAAAATGGAATTTTTTTCTGATCACCCCTTTCCCAATCTCTGCCTGTAGCTGTGCTTTCTTTCTATCAATTTTCTTCTTCTCCCTCTTTCACTGTTCCCTCTCTTGGTATCTTTTTTTTTTTCTATCGTTATTTCTTTTGTTTGTTAATTTCTCTTCACTATCTATTACTACCATCCTTCGTTATTCCTTCGCTTTGACGTATCCCTGCTCTCTATGCTGTACTTCTTTATCTATCGCGTTTCCCTCTCTATTTATTAATCCTTCTCATTCTATCATCCTACCCATTTTCTTTCTATCACTGAAATGCTCCCTCTCTATCGTCCACCTTTCTCTTTCCATCACTTCCCCTCTCTTTCCGCTCTGCCTTCGCTGCCCCCTCTCTTAACACTTCGCAGCGCCCTCGTCCCCGTGGCGCTCGCTCTTCAACTTCCGCCCTGCTGCAATTACCCATTACGACCTCCGCCACCAATTTACACACGTCATCTTCCCCCCACAGTGAAAAGCATAATTATACCATAATGTGCTTAACTTTTAGCGGGCTAATGATACATTTCGCTGAAATGTGCCTACTCGAAAAGGATAATGATAATAAAAGCGGAAATAAAAATCGCCTTATTTTTTTTTTATTTTCGTTATTATGGTTGTTCTTGTTATTATCGTCATTTTTATTATTTATGATGGTGGTAGTTTTATTATTGTTCTTGTTGGTATTAACAACAATAATATAGTAAATGCTGGCTTCACAATAATTTTCATCATCATCATCGTTATCATTCTTCTTATTATTAACATTGTTATCATTAGTGTACATTTATTATATTATATTAATTCAGATTCCTGGGTTTTATTATTGTCTTTTTTATTATAATAATAAAATAAGTTATTATTATTTTTATTATTATTATTATTATTTTTATTATTATTATTATTATTTATTATTATTATTTCATTATTATTATTATTATTATTATTAATTATTATATTATATATTAATTATTATTATTATTTTATTATTATTATTATTTTACTTATTATTTTTATTATTTATTATTATTTTATTATTTTTTCATTATTATTATTATTTTATTTTTTAATTTTTTAATTAATAATAATAATAATAATAAATAATAAAAATAAATAATAATAAGAATAAAAAATTATTATTATTATTATTATTATTTATTATTATTATTATTATATATTTTTATTATTATTTTTATTATTATCATAATTATTATGTTTTGTGTTTGTTGTTGTTTTTGTTGTTGTTATTATTATTATTATTATCAGTTTCATTATTGTAATTATTGATGATACTATCATCATTATTATTATTACTATTATTATTATTATTATTATTATTAGTATTTATTATTTTTATATTTTATTATAATTATATAATAATAAATAATATAATAATATAATAATAAATAAAATAATAATAATAATAATAATAATTATTATTATTATTATTATTATTATTATTATTTTTAAACAAATATAAATAATGATAATAATTTAATGATAATAATAATAATAATAATGATAATAATAATAAAAATAATAATAATAAAAATAATAATAAAAATAGAATTAATATTATATTATTATTATTATATTATTATTATTATTATTATTGTGTTGTTGTTTTTTGTTGTTGTTTGTTTTATTATTTTTAAATTATTATCAGTTTCATATTGTAATTATTGATGATATTATATATTTTATTATTACTATTATTATTATTTTATTAATTATTTTATTATTATATTATTAATTTTAATTTTTATTATTATTTTTATTTAAAAATTTTAAAAAATATTTAAAAATTATTAAAATTTAATTTTTATTATTTTTTTATTTTTTTAAAATATTTTTAAAAAATAATTTTTATATTAAAATTTTTTATTTTATTATTTTTGTTATTATTATTATTTTTTTATTACTATTATTATTTTTTTAATTATTTTATTATTATTATTTTTATTATATTATTATTATTTTTAAATATTATTATTATTATTATATTTTTTATTATTATTATTACGTTATTATTTTTATTTATTATAATCACTATTATATCATTATTGTTTTTTATCTTTAACTTTCAAATTTTTTAAAATATTTATTTCATCATTCATATATCAGACATGCCCCTGGAATCGCAAACTCTTTCTTATCCACCAATTACTGTGTAAAATAATTGATCACTTACTAACAATTTCATTCTAATCCCCCTTTTTCTCTTCTTTCATTTCATTTAAGATTGTCAGAAGCAATTTCCCCCGTTTTTCCGGACGGAAAGAAGGGGAAAAAGGCGAAAGGAACTTGGCCCAATAAAAAACCGTGAAGTTTCAGGGAAAAATCGCAAGTTCTGCAAGGGGTATTTGGGCCCAAGATGAAGTAGGAAGATAGGGGCCTTAAATCACCGCCGGGCAGACGCCGGTTTTAAATTTTAAACTTTGGGTTTGCTGGCCGGGGGATTCGGACGAGCTCGGGGCACATTCTTCGCTGGGGGCGAAAATGCTTTCATGATGAAATTTCGGGCAGCGGCGGGGACTTGTTAATTGCGGGCGGTGATTGGACAAGTGCATGGGAAATTTAATGGCGTTTTGGGGGGGAAAGGGGTCTTGGTTTCCCGGGCTGAAACCATGGGAGGAAAAAGTGTCCCAGAATAAAGATGCCGTAAAAAATATAAAATGGAAACTTTTTGGGTGTGGTTATTTTTTTGTTTCATAGTGGGGCTGACACAACCTTTTCCCGCACCGGGTTACGCCCCACACCCTATTGTGTGTGTTTGTGTGTAATATATATAAAATAATTTTAAAATATATATATTATAATTATATAATAATAATATATAATATATTATAAGGGATATATATAATACATATATTTTAATATAGAAGATAGATAGAAGATAGATAATAGATAGATAGATAGATAGATAGATGATTAGATAGGGTAGATACATAAAACATATATATAAAAACATATGTGTGTGTGAATTTATTATTATATTTTAATATATATATTTTATATATATTATATATATATATATATATATGTATGTATGTATGTATATATAAATGTGTATATATATAGAACGAGTTTAGGGTAAAACACTCTATGGTAATGTTCGTGATACATTTGTTCTGTCAGCAGCTAAATTTGCTAGATAATTAGTTTGCACAGCCATAATACATAACAACTCATTATTATTGTAATTATTATAATTATAGGCCATGTAATCCATGCTTAAATTATATATGTATGTACATATATTTACATATATTTTTATGTTTGTATATAGTATGTATGTATCTGTATATATGTACATGCATAACATACACACACACCTACACACAACACACACACCCCACACACAAACACACCCCACTCGCACACAAAACACATATGGGATGTATATTGTTATAGATATATTTTACACATATATGTATAATATACTGCCCGGAAAGGTCCCCCGGTTTGAGAGCAGGGGGCCCAACCCTCATGGTTCCGGGGCCAAATTTCCCCGCCGCGGGAAACGTTAAAAAAGGGCCCGCGTTCTGATGTCGTTCGAGCCCCGATCCCCACGGCCCAAAAACAAAATATCGCCTTGAGAAAGCCAAACCCCAGGTGTGTAGGGGAAAATCGGGCCCCCGTGGCGTAGGTGAAAAAAAAAAAAAATTTTATATAATATATAAATATTATTATAATTTTTATT
>NC_051395.1:38103090-38108090 GCF_015228065.2 Penaeus monodon | reverse complement strand
CTTCTCATTCTATCATCCTATCCATTTTCTTTCTATCACTGAAATGCCCCCTCTCTATCGCCCACCTTTCTCTTTCCATCACTTCCCCTCTCTTTCCGCTCTGCCTTCGCTGCCCCCTCTCTTAACACTTCGCAGCGCCCTCGTCCCCGTGGCGCTCGCTCTTCAACTTCCGCCCTGCTGCAATTACCCATTACGACCTCCGCCACCAATTTACACACGTCATCTTCCCCCCACAGTGAAAAGCATAATTATACCATAATGTGCTTAACTTTTTGCGGGCTAATGATACATTTCGCTGAAATGTGCCTACTCGAAAAGGATAATGATAATAAAAGCGGAAATAAAAATCGCCTTATTTTTTTTCATTTTCGTTATTATGGTTGTTCTTGTTATTATCGTCATTTTTATTATTTATGATGGTGGTAGTTTTATTATTGTTCTTGTTGGTATTAACAACAATAATATAGTAAATGCTGGCTTCACAATAATTTTCATCATCATCATCGTTATCATTCTTCTTATTATTAGCATTGTTATCATTAGTGTTATCATTATCATTATTATCATCATATTATAATTATCAGTATTCCTCTTATTATTATTGTCATTATTATTATCATTATTATTATTATTATAATTATTATTATTATTATTATTATTATTATTATTATTATTATTATTATTATTCATTACTATTATTGTTATCATTATTATTATTTTTATATTATTTTTTATTATCATTTTTATTATTACTATTATTATTATCATTATTTTAATATTAATAATAATAATAATAATAATAATAATAATAATAATCATTTTTATTATTATTATTATTGATGATATTATTATCATTATTATTATTACTATTATTATTATTATTATTATTATTATTTTTTATTATTAAATTTTTATTATATTATTACTATAATAATAATAATAATAATAATAATAATAATAATAATAATAATAATAATAATAATAATAATAATAATAATAAATTATAATAAATAATAATAATAAAAAAATAATAATAACAATAATAATAATAATAATAATAATAATAGTACTTATTATTATCATTATTATTATTATTATTATTATTATTTTTATTATTATTATTATTTTTATTTTATTATCATTAATATCATTTTTATTATTATTATTATTATTTTTATTATTATTATTTTTTATTTTTATTTTATTATTATTATCATTATTATTATAACTATTATTATCATGTCATTTTTATTGTTAATATTATTATCCTTATCCTTATCATCATCATCATCATCATTATAATATTGTTATTATTATTACTATCATTATTATTATCATTATCATTATTATTATTATTATTTTATTATTTATTATTATTATTATCATTATTATTTAGTTTCATTTTGTCATCATTCTTTATTGATGTTATTTTTTTAAATTATTATTATTATATTATTTTTAAATTATTATTATTTTATTATTATTATCATTTTTATTATTATTTTTTATCATTATTATTTTTATTTTTGTTATTATTATTATTTTTTAATTTATTTTTTATTTTATTATTTATTTTTTTATTATTATATAATAATAAATAAAATAAAAAAAATAATTAATAAAAAACAATAATAATAATAATAAAAATAATAAAAAATAATAATAATGATAATAATAATAAAATAATAATAATAATAATAAAATAATAATAACATAATAAGGGACAATGATGACAATAATGAAATGATAATAATAATATAATAATAATAATAAAATAATAATAATAATAAAAAAATAATAATAATGATAAGAAATAAATAATAAAAATTTTAATAATAATAAAAATAATAATAATAAAATAATAATAAAACAAAAAAGTATAATGATATGATGATGATGATAAGGTTTAATAATAAAAATAAAAATAAAAATAATGAAAAGGAGAAAAAAAAAAAATAGTTAAATAATAATAAATTAATAAAATAAAAATAATAATAAAAATAATAATAATAATAATAATAATAATGATGATGAAAATTTAATAATGATGTTTAAAAAATAATAATGAGAAATAACAATAATAAAATAATAAAAATAATAATAATAAAATAATAATAATAAAAAATAATAAAAATAATAATAAGGGTTAATAATAAGTATTATTTTTATTTTTATTATTTTTATTATTATTTTTTATTATTATTATTATTATTTTTATTATTATTTTGATCATTTTTTAAAATCATTACTATTATTTTTGGTATAATAATAATAATAATAAATAATAAAAAAATAATAAAAATAAAAATTTAATTATTATTTTTATTATTATTTTTTGTATTATTATTATTATTATTTTTTAAATTATTATAATTATTTTTATTATTTTTAAATTATTTTTATTATTATTTTTTTATTTTTATTTTTAAATTATTCTTTATTTTTAAATTATAGTAATAAGGGTAATAATAATAAAAATAATAATAAATAATAATAATAATAATAATAATAAGGGATAATAAATCATCAATAATTACAATAATAAAAATTGATAAAATAATAATAACAACAAAAACAAAAAATAATAATTATAATAAAATTATAATAATAATAAAATAATAATAATAAAAATTTAAAAATAAAATAAAATAATAATAAGATTATTTTATTTTTATTATTTTTATTCTTATTTTTTATTTTTTTTAAATAAAAATAAAAATAATAAAATTTTAATGAAATAATAATAAAATAAAAAATAATAATGATAATAAAATAAGGAAAATAAAAATTTAATAATGAAAACAATAATAGTAATGATAAATATAAAAAATAAAAAACTGAAAAAAAAATCATAAAAATAAAAAACTGAAAAACAATAATAAAAAAATAATATAAAAAAACAATAGAATAATAACAATAATGTAATAATAAAAAACCAAAAAATAATAATAAAAATAATAATAAAAATAATATAATAATAAGAAAAATAAAAAACAATAATAAAAAAAAATTTTTAAATTATTTTTTTAATTTTTAAATATTAATAAGAAAAATAAAATAAAGGAAAAAGGAAAATTTAATAGATGAAAATTTAATGATAATGATAACACTAATGATAACAATGCAATAAAAGAAAAATGATAACGATGATGATGATAAAAAATTATTTTTGAAGCAGCATTTCCTTATTATTGTTTTAATCCCAACAAGAAAATAAAAAAAATAAACCATATAAATAATAAAAATGAGAAATAACAAAAAACAACCAAAATAACAAAAATAAAAAAAAAATAAGGGGGATTTTTTATTTCCGTTTTAAATTATCATTATCCTTTTCGAGTAGGCACATTCAGGAAAGAATTTTTAGCCCGCAAAAATGTAAAAGCACATTAAGGTATAATTATGCATTTCACTGTGGGGGGAAGATGACGTGTGTAAATTGGTGGCGGAGGTCGTAAAGGGTAATTGCAGCAGGGCGGAAGGGTTTAAAAGCGAAACGCCACGGGGACGAGGGGGCTGGGGAAAGGGTTAAGGGGGGGGCAGCGAAGGGAGAGCCCGGAAAAAAGAGAGGGGAAATGATGGAAAGAGAAAGGTGGGCGATAGAGAGGGGGCATTTCAGTGATAGAAAGAAAATGGATAGGATGATAGAATGAGAAGGATTAATAAATAGAGAGGGAAACGCGATAGATAAAGGAAGTACAGCATAGAGAGCAGGGGGATACGTCAAAGCGAAAAGGAAAAACGAAGGATGGTAGTAATAGATGTGAAAGAAATTAACAAACAAAAAAAAATAAAGAAGAAAAAAAAGGGTACCAAAAGAGGGGGAAAAGTGAAAGAGGGAGAAGGGGAAAATTTATAGAAAAAAAACCCCCAGACAGGGAGAGATGGAAGGAGTGATACAGGGAAAAAAAAACCATTTTTACCCCGGGTGTTGGCTGGAAGGGTATGCTTTGACTTAACCCATTATTTTGGCGAAGCTCTTCCCAGGGTTCCTCGACTTTTGGGTCTCCTCTTGGACCTGATAAAAGGGAGGACCAGCTCCCGGCTCGTGTTTCTTGTGTCAAAATTTCGATTAAAATTTCTGTGTTTTTTTTTTATATAATGTACCCCAAACCCCCCCACCCACACACCAATTAAAAAACACCCCCACACACTAAACACACACACACACAAGCACACGCCACACACACACAACACACCCTAAACCCCACCCCACACACACGCACACGCCCAAAACACACACACACACAAAACACACACACACAAACACACACCACCACACACCCCACACACACAAGCCAAAACGCACACGCACACACAAACACACCCCCACAAACACACACACACACACACCCCCACCACCCACCCCGCACGCACCCCACACACAACACACACACCACATATTATATTATATAAAATATTATATATAATATAATATTTTATATTTTATATATATACATTGAACCATACACACACACACACACACACCCCACAACACCCCACACCCACATTATATATATATATAAAATTATTATATAATATATTTTATTATAAATTTTTATATACCCTAATATATATAAATATATATATATATATTTTATATAAAATTATATGGGGGTGTTGGGGTTTTGTGTGTGTGGTTTGTGTGTGTGTGGGTGTTTTGTGTATATATATATATAATATATATATTAAAATTTTATTTTATATATATTTATTATAATATTATATATAAGAAACCCCACACACACACACACAACACACAACACACACACAACACACACACCCCAAACACACACCACAACACACACACACACATATATTATATAATATATATATATATATATATATATAGATATATAATTGTATATTAAAGTTATAATTTTTTATTATATGTTTTAAAATAAAAATTTTATATATATTTTATTAAAATATATTATATATATATATATATGTTTTATATATTGCACACACACACCAAAAAAACACAACAAAAACCAAAA
>NC_051395.1:38096972-38099472 GCF_015228065.2 Penaeus monodon | reverse complement strand
AGTTAACAAATTATAATGAGTTATATTACACAGCTTTTTCATCTCACACGATAGCTTGGTTTCGCAGGAACCCAGTATATAAAAGTGAATTCACTTTCTTTCATGAAAAAATGTGATTCATTTCACTGATAAATTAGTGATTTTGTGGAAAATAATTTTGAATTCAGGAACAGTGTTGGCAGCTCTCTGAGTAATATCTTCAAGATGATGGTAATCATAAACTTGATTTCCCATGTATAAATTGTTGACTATGAATGTTCCAGGATTCGTTTCCGCTAGATGGGACTCAAATTTCTGGGAAAACTGTTTTTTTTTGTGCTCAGTTTCATGTGTGGAAATATTCAATAAATTCAGTACTTCGTTATCACTTAGATGTAAGGGAAGAGTCATTTCAGTACTTGGTAGAGCTAAATAGATTGTTCAACAGTTTTATACCACTTTTCCGTTACGAAGGGACTTCGTTTTACCGTCTCTGGGCCAGGGGAGAAGGCCGGGGAGGAGATCGGTTGAGATTGACCGCGTCTTTCCGAGGTGCGTGGCTGGCGTCCATGTCCTGCGTCCTCAGTTCCCAGTACTTGAAGTATGGGATTTTTCCCTGCCGTCGGTAGTTTCGGTACTCGGACACATGATTTTTCCTTGCAGCCACAGTCCCGGGACGCAAGTTCTCATTAATATATGTCTGTACTTTTCAATGAAATATGTTTAGTATCACGTTCAGCGATCTTATATCAATGGAAATTGAGGAATATATGAGCGCATAATAGGTTGGCATCAAAGATCGTTGATCAAGAGAATCACGAATGAGGTGCATTACTTCACACTGCTTAGCAATCTTTGCTCTGAAAAATTAAAGGTGACTGCACACAACTGTTATTACGGACTAAAAATGTGTTTCTTAAACCCCTTTAAAAATTTCTTTTATTGAATTAGCGTCAGAGGAAAAAGAGTTCTCATTGCGTTGGAATTTTAATAATGAGTTTTTTTTCATTTTAAGAATCATTTTTAGATAGTTTTTCTCGACTCTTTTCCTAGATGACTTTTCCCAAGCAACGGGGCAGACGTTCCTCAAGTTGTTTTTTCTGGTCTTTTCTTGATTTTCTTTTTAGTGTCGCTGACCCCACAAAAAATCCCTTTATTCCTTTGATCATCGAGGTTTTAAATTTTGGCGAGGTTTTTTCGAGGGGACGCATTAAGGGAAAAGGCCTTCTGGGGCAAAGGGGTGGTGCAAGGGGCAGTGATTTTTCTTCCCCACGACAGCTCGGCCTTGCCTCTTGCAACCCTTTCTGTGAGAACCCAAGGCTAAGGATGTACTCGGCCATCTTCTCGTTTTCCTTTATGATTTGAAAACAATTTTTCAAGACGCACCATTGCACCTTTATGCTTTTCCCCCTGAACACTCGAAGTGAACAATTTCATCGGGTTAAAGGAGGAGAGGCAAGTAGATGTTTGCGATGCCACGTAAGGTTTTGCGGTAGTCAGAAAAAAAACAGAGTTTTTTAGCAGGGCAGAGGGGGTGGGGGCCCCCTGCTTTTTTAGGTTGGCAAAACGACAACACGGGGGGGAAAAAAAAGGGGGAAAGGGGGGGGATTTAAAAAAAAATTTTTTAAAAAATGAATAGAAAATTTGAAAAAAAATGGAGAAAGAAAAGATAAGGGGGGGGGGGGAAAAGGAAAGGGGGAAAAAAGAAGAAGGGGGGAAAAAAAAGGGGAAAAAAAGGGTTGAAGATAATAGGGAAAAAAAGAAGGGGGAAAAAAAAAGGGGAAAAAAGGGAAAAAAGGGCAAAAAAAAAGGGAAAAGGGGGGGAAAAAAGAAAAAAATTTAAAAAAAGAGAAAGAGAAAATTTAAACGGGTTTTTAAAAATTAAAATAAAGGGATTTAAAAAAGAAAAATTTTTGAAATTTGAAAAATAAAATTTAAAATCATTTTGAGAAATGAGAATTTTAAAAATAAATAAAAATGGGGTTGTTGTGTGTTAGGATTTTTTGGGTTTTTTTTGGGGGGGGGGAGGGTTTGGTGGGTTGGTTTTTGTGGGGGGGTTTGGGGGGTTGGGGGTGGTGTATGGGTTTTTGAATTATTATTAAAATTAAAATAAATATATTTGGTTGGGGGGGGATTTAAGATGAAGAAATAAAATTTTAAATTGGTAAAAATTGTTGAAATAATTAAGAGGAAAATGAAATTTTGTAAAGAATATTATTTTATAAAAATTTTTTAAAAATTAAATTAAATTAAAAAGATTAAAAAAAAAAAATGAAATAAGGAAATTTAATAGAAAGGTTGATTGTAAGGGAAAAAAAGGAAAATAAAAGGAAATTTAAAAATTAAAAATGAAAAGAGGAGAAGGGGTAAAAAAAGAAGGGAAAAGGAAAAAGAAAATTTTTCCCCCCCTTTTAAAAAATAAAAAAAGTTAAAAATTTAAAAAATTAAAATTAAAAAAAAAGATTAATAAAAAATTCTAAATAAAATTTTAATTATTAAAAATTTCCCTTTTATAAAAAAA